>NW_010414400.1:103781-108237 GCF_000710305.1 Buceros rhinoceros silvestris
CTTGCCAGTATCCTGGAAACTGTCTCCTTTTTCCCAGTCCCAGCCCCTTTTATGAAGGAGACAATGCGGACATACAGTGAGTGCCTTGTGCATCACTTGGGCCCCCAAGCCCTTTGACACAGGACTTCATACAGTGGCAAAGCCTCTCTCCCCCCTTCCCGAGGTCCCCCCACACCCAGTCCAGGGGGCTTCAGCCTTGCCTTTTCCAGGCTGATCCAGAAAGAAATTACATGCCTTATTTTCCCAAGGGGCTTGAGAGAAATATGTGTAATGTGATTCCAGGAAAATAATTCAGATAATTCCAGAATTTATTTTGTGGATTCCTTTTGGTTTATTTACTCAAGGCTTTTCCTCACTCTTTCTTCCACCCACTTCCTTGCCCACCTCTCCTCAAGAGTCCTGCACATTTCCCCTCTCCTCAGCGTGTTTTGCTCTGGCCCCTCCACAGGGTGGGAAAGGCTGCTTCCCGCTCCAAATGAGGAGGGGTCTCCATCCAAAGCGTGGCTTGGCTTTCTTTGCTTGTAGTGTCTTGCACAAGCTCAAGTCAGAAGATTTGTAGGAATTTGACATTACGATACCTCAGCGCCCCTCTTTCATTGATACTGAGCCCATTTCTGAGGTGAAAATAGAAGATTTCTCCTGAGTTTGTATCTCAAGGCCTTTGAAAAGAGTGATGCCCTAAGAAGTGCCTGGGTTCATTCACATCAGAGGGGATTTGGACTCAGGCTTATTTTTTCATCTGAAGGATGGCTTCCCAGTTATTCCAAGACACACTACCAGCAATTACAATGATATTTGCTACGTCAGCTCCACTGAGATTACTCACAGGAAGATTTAAGCTATGTTTCTTTGATCTCTTCCTATCCTAGCAATGTAATTCATACAGGAGCCATTTTACAGGATACCAGTCCCATGAATTTAATGAAAAACACCAGCCCGTCTTCAAAGCTGCATCACGTGTCATAACCTCTGCTTCACACAGCAGATGGACCTGCAGGGACAGCTTTAAGCTTTGAATCACTGCACTCCTCCAGGCCACCATGATCACTTCAAATCTCTTGTCCCTCCTGGCTACTCCCTTCCTGATGCTGAGGCCAGTGTTCTGCACCTTTTCTTATCATGGGCTACTGTCTAGTCTGTACCTGGCGAAGAGCTCCTTGGGCACTTTCTCTAGCTGATGTTTCATACCTGGACATCTTCTCCTATTCCTCACCTGTGCAGATCATTTTCCAGCCTGGCAGAAGTTGCGCAGTCCCCTGCTGTGTCCTTCATGTCTCTGTTTCCCACAGATTCAGAGGAAAACACTAAAGCATTCCTCTGAAGCAGCTTGGATATGCTTCCTTGCACCAAGAGGAAAAAAAAAGCAGAGGGAAGAGAGGAGGAAACACAGTCAGGAAAGACAGTACAAGCTGTGCACAGATAGCTTCTCCTGGATTCCTGAGCTGAGCATGTGTATTGGCTGACAGGTTGAGCACTCATTGTACCTACTTTTTTTTTTTAAAGAAGAAAGAGATTAAGTCACAAGTTCCTTGTTGTACAGAGGGAAATTGAGAGATGGTCTGCGCTCTCCTAACGGAAGTAGCTTGTGAGTTCTGTCCCTTTGCTGCTGATCCTGAAAGCCTCTACTCCACGTGTGGGAGTTGCTTCTCTCCCCCATGACACAGGAGCAGCACAGCAGTGCAGGCTGGCCCCAGCTCTCATACCTGTAACCCTCTGGCCTGGCTCTACCTCCCCTGAGCCTGGGGACACACAACTCTTTGACAGGGGACTTCACGCCCAATGAGGACTGAATCCCTGTGTTTGCAGACTACAGGCATTAGTATGAAGGTGCGGGGGAGTGCACCAATTCAGACAGCCCTCACATAGGTGCAGTACAAGCTGTCCCAGCTGTCAGTGACACCAGAGGGATAAACTCTGTTACTAGAATGTCTTTCAGGTGTGTTTGCAGTCTTGGATCAGTGCTGGCATCCCTTGCTCGGAGAGATGCTTTGCAAACACCTAGGGGCACTGATATTATATGCAGACTTTCTGTGAATTAGCTCTTGTGTAGGTATTCGGAGGTGAATTGATAATTTATTTCTTCCTGCTGCTATTGAGGATGCTCTCCGTATCTCACAGGAAATTGTGAATATGCTTCCTTCAGCCTCAGTTGCTGAGGCAGTCTTCATAAGAAGAGGTATCAGATTTCTTATGGCCCTATAATCATGTCAGGCTGAAACAGAACACAGAAGTTGTGTGTCTGATGCCTTTGCACCAGAAAATATGTCCTTTTTTAAAGCATGCAGCTTTTTCATCTCAAAGACAGAGGGGTCCAAGGCAAGCTTTCTCCATGTAAGCCAGAGCAGACTTTGGTTGTTTATTATGGTGCTTCCTTCCTCCCAGCTGGTGCAGCCACATTTAAACGCATTGTCTAGCACTGTAAATCCTACCCAGGAACTGCTCTTGAGCATGGCCCTGCAGTTTTCTTCAGTCAAAACATGTTTGCATGTTAATTTACTGACATCACAGCAGCTCCACACCACCCATCTGCACCCTGCCTATGCAAATTATAACACTGTGTTCTGGCGGGTTGTACATCTGACATGCTTTAAAATAAGGGGTTGGCCAGCCAAGCTGTGGTCAGTGCTGCAGCTGCCTGAGAGAGCAGGTGGGTTTGCATGCCCAGTGCCTTTTCCAGTGTCCAGAGCTGGGGGATGCCTGACGGGCCTTCTCGGGGGGTGATGAGTCATTCCTCTAATCACTGGTAGTTGGCTGTGCTGGAGGTGAATGGGGACATTTCTGAGGCTCCCCAGAAAAGCTTTTGACTGTTCTTCCGTGTGCACTCCCCTGCTGCACTACAAGCTGTCTAGATAACCTGAAGCATGTAACTTCCTAGGCAGAGGCCTGAAAGAGCCTTGCCCAGCTGGTTTTGGGGCAGAGAGCATGCACAAGTGTCTTGCCAGAAACATCTTTCTCCTGCGTTCCCATCAGAGCAGCATGGTCTTCCTTTCCTCCGCCTCAGGTCCACTGTAGGGACCAGAAGCCATGTTATACATTGAGCAGTACTGACCAAAAGGCTCTCCCTCTTGCAATGGAGGCATCATGATGTTTTCGCAGCATCAGCAATGATTCCACCTTGCTTGACATTTCAGGGCCTCTAGAGTGAGTCTAAAGCCATTTTTCATTTCCACATGATAGCCCCTACTGCTCAGAGGCTCCAAAACCCCAACTGCAAACTGAAAGCATCACTCTAGCCATTTCAGAAATATTTCAGTAAGAAGTGCTTCATCTTATCCTGGGTTGTGTCAAAATGATGGGCTGTCCAAAATATTTGGCTGCAAATTGCTTTGGACCTGTAGTCTTTGGAGGCACTCTGAACAGGTTAACCCTCCTGAGGGGTTATCTTTGAAAGTGATATATTGTGCTGCTAAAAGAAAGTTACCGGAGACTTGGGTTGAGACAACCTGTGCAGAAAGAGGGAAAAGAAGGAAAGGTCGTGTGGTATCTAAGTTGAAGTTCCTTGCTTTACTCCAATGACTCCTCACAGTGGACGTGCCCTCTGTGTGACTATCCATGATCAGAGCTAGTAACGTAGAGATGGAAGACTGAATTTTTTAACTGTGTGAATGCTAATATCCTGGACTAGGCAGTGGAAACCTCTTTGCTCCATCTGTACTGGGCTGATGACTGTGGTTTAATCACACTTCATTACAAGCTGAAGCAAAGCAGCACCAAGGAATTTGCAACCAGCTGGTCAGCAAAGAAGAGAGGCCGTAGAGGGAGGAAGTGTGTTTCATAAATATGGGTAAGGAGTATACATTATGAGCATGCTGGGAATAAAAAATAAGCTTGTACCAGTGAATGGTGCACCTCAAATTTCAGACCAGTTCCCGTGGGCTCACTTAAAGCTTATTCCAGTTTTTTGAGAAGTCACTGGCTCCAGCAATATCCCCAACATTTAGGAGCAAGGAATGTTGCCAGACCCTCTAGAGCCATGCCTCCAGAAATATGATAGAATTACTAAGTGCATTTAGTGTTCCTGTTTATTGTTAGAGGTGTGATACCTCAGCTTGTCTGCTGAGTTGCTTTTTTTTCACGCAACACTCATGAATTCAAAGAAGGGAGGAAAAATGGCCAGAGCTCTGCTTTTTCTACTGGACAGGGGTTGTTTGAGCCACTTCGTCTTGGTCACACCTGGCTGCTACACTGTCCCCCATTGACATCTACGCAGAGGTCTTATTAGCACCATGCTGATGGATGAGCTGTCTGGGAAGGGAAGCATGGTACAGCCATCAGATACCCTTGTTAGAACAAAGTGGAAAACTTTTTACATTTTTAATGTCTTTTTCTGATAAAATGAAAACTTTTGACTTGGTTTTGATCCAGAATGACAAACAAACCAAAACAACTTTTAAATTTACATTTCACATTTCTCGGGGGGGGGGGGGGGGATTCACGAGGAAAATTTTGGGTTTCT
>NW_010414400.1:108308-138315 GCF_000710305.1 Buceros rhinoceros silvestris
GGGGGGGAGCATTCAGATGAAAACTGTTGTGTTTCAGGCACGGGGAAAATGGCTTTCCTACTGTCTCTCCTTCTTTTATTGGAACGAATAGACACATAGTAAAAATGTAAGCCAGCTTCTTTTTTTGTTAATACTATAAAATAGGGAGCAAAGCCGTCTTCCCCTCATTTTCCTTTACTTCTTTATTCTGTCCTCTCTTTGCCAGTTGGAAACAGAACACGGAGAGTTACTTTGTCTCTGGAAACAGCTCTAGCAGGGTTTAACTGCATTTTCAGTGCTTTCCAAATAGAAGAGATTTTTGGAACCTACGTGGTCTTCCTGAAGTTTTAGGGGGGAGGTCTGAGAAAATAAATACATATTTCCTCCTGTCAAGTTTGTTTGGTGGGGGGAAGAACTGGAGAGAAATATTCACAGGGAAAATTGTATTGACAACTTCCCTGCTGACTAATCAATATAAGAGGCATTATACAAAAATATGAATAAAAACCCTAAACATGCCTTCCCTTTTCCTGTATTTTCTTCTCCAACGCTAGTGTCAGCCTTCCCCTCTCATGAACAACTGATCCTTCTGGAAGTGCTTTGCTGTCTGCATAGCGTAGGCAGCCTGAAACAGAGGTGGTGGAAGGTATATGTCTTTCTCATGACACTGTTCAACTCCAAAGCAAATGCAGTTTCTCAGTTCAGGAGGAGAGATCCCTCATTAGTGCCACTGCAAATGCTGATGCTGTTTCTCTAAATCAGTAGCAGAAAGACAACTTACAGAAAAGCAGCTCTGCAATGAGAGAATAAGAGAACAGGCTTCACAAGTACTTCAGCTGTGATGATGAAGATCCTTGTTCAACATCAGAAGTAGTTGCCTATGCCGTACCATATGTTGCTCTCCTTTTATAGAATGAAGACTGAGTATTAAATGAGATACAGCAAGGAATCATTGATTAGAGTTGTTGCTCTGGAAAAGATTAGGAGAGCATTTGGTTTTCAGTTTGAAAATAAACTTAAAAAGTCACAAGCCTTGAAGGAACTTTCCAATGTGGTTTTTATCTGGCTTGGCAGGTTTCTCCTGGAGAACAGAAAGCTGAAAGAGGATAGGAATTAGGAAAGCATGCTGTGACCCGGATAGAAATTCTTCAGCAAAAAGGGAAATGCAGAAGCAAACCAGTATGTAATGAAAGCCAAAAATCTTTTTTAACTGTATTTGTCTCTGTTGTTTCTTCTGCAGGGCCAAATATTTCCAGGGGAAAAAGGTGAATGGAGAATTTGATATCCGAGTGGAACAGGTCAGTGACAACTTAATTTAGCTCTAAGAAATGTGTGTGGATAGGTCTGAGATCTTAATGACAGATAATCTGTGGATATTTCTTCTCTTGAAGAAAGAAGCTAATGAGTTTTAAGACATGTTCATTCTATAGAATTGTAGAAGCTATAAATGAAAATATCTTATGGGCCACCCCTTCATCCTGCCTACTTTTGCAGAATCGGTCACTGTTTCACCTTAAGCTGAAATTTTCTGTTCTGGTGATGGGATTATAATTTGTTCTTTTGGAAGACTACCTCACTGTTCCATATACATGTCTGAAAAGGTACAAAGCCAGTATGTTACAGTGCACGTTGGTGATGTTCCATATGTGACCTATACAGGTCTTGATCCCTGATGGTTTAAACTCAATAATGACTGTCACTAGGTAGCTTACCATATTCCCCCAAGGATCCTTTCAAGGAGGCTTTCCCAGTCTGTCTCTTGAAACCTTCACGTTAGGCTGAAACAGCCATGTTTGAGACAAGGTACCAAATTGCTTAGAGAAAAGATAAGGCTGGTGTGACTCTGCTGGTGAGGACCATTGTCAGGTTCCTTGGAGCCTTCTTTAAATACTCATCATAGTGACTTCAGCATTGCCCAAGGGAATGGAGTATGCAGTGGGTAGGAGAGTTGAGGAACAACAAAAAAGGGCCCCAGCTGCTTCCCCTCACTCCCTCCCTGTCCATCAGATTAAGCAGCTGAGCCTCCATGAAGTGAACTTGGAACCACTCTTGACTCCCCCAGACCTCGAAAGCAGAAGGGATGATCCCTTTCCTCCTGCTGGGTCACTGCCAGTCAAGGGAAACACAGAAGCTGCATTGTCACAGGTAGTCCTTGAATTTGACCTCCGGCCCCTTTACGTACTGTCGAGGCCAAGAGAGGGGCACATCTTTCTTCGAACTCTGGCTTTCTGTCCCCTTCTTTTTTTGCCATCCATTCTTGCTCAGTATTTCTTGATATTTGATTTTCATTCATTGCTCCTACCCTGATTATCTGTGGCCTTCCTCACTTCATCCTTTCCCTCAAGCACAGTTCAGGAGCCTAAACTGCTGGAGAATAGGTCCTCTGAGGCTGAACACAAACCTCCTTGACCTGAAAAACATATGTTCTTCCTTCCCCTGTCTCCATATGCAAAAAAATTAAAAAGCAGGGAATAGTTGTGTTTACTGAACTGGTCCGCACCTTTCTTTTTGAGTTCCCAGTCTTCATTATTGTAACTGTGCCATGAGTGGTTCACAGACTGTGCCGCGGTGCACAAGCCCTGACCTGGCTGTTCAGTTCTGAATAAACTCTACATCACTGCTCAGTAAGTTCATTTAGTGTTTCAGTTTTCCATTTGACCCTACTTCAGATAATCACACATTATTGACTCTGCCAGAAATACAGTTTGCCTTTGGAAATTTTTTATATTTTACAAGAAAAAACAGTTTTGATCTGAAAAGCTAAATTACAAAAAAGTTTGAACAGCAGAAAGCAGTGAAAGGAAATATCCAGATGTTAAATAATTCTGAAAAACCACATTGGGAAAAAGCAACTGCTCTGTTTTTTCTGACCAGGCTATCTTTTTGTGCCATTCTTGCAGGATGCTCTTGCAGGATGTAGTTGATTTAACTGGAGAGTTAGCCTTGGTGCTTTTTCTCTTCCTCTTTCACCTCCATCTCTATTACATTTTACTTCTTTCTTAGCAAGTCATTTCAGCAATCTTGGGGGGGAGCAGAATGGGGTAGTAGGTGATTTTTTTAAGTCATGACATCACTTATTTGTAATGGAAGAGGAGTGCTGAAAGCAGCACTGTCTCTCCCTCTCTCAGCAGCGGGAAGTCAGTTATCTAATCTGGTTATACACCCCTAACAGCTCTCTGAGCTGCCTCTCCCCCTTGGCTGTCATCCGAGGAATGCAAGATGTATGTGATCATGCTGTCTCACTCTGTCTGTCCCCCACACCCCACCCTGTGGAAGGCATTGGCTGATTTTAACTGAATTGGAGAAACAGACAGAAGTTTCAAGAATCTGAATTTCTACCAGAGGTGAATTCAGTTCATATTAGGTACTAGATAATCCTCAGCAAAGAGACTGTTGAATGCCATCTTGCTGCTCAGGGTGTTGCTTCTCAGCTTATATAAAAGCAGGTTTTGTGAACTCTCAAAGAAGGTTTCCTGATTCTTTGGGACAGAAATTAGTTGCCTGACCTTGATACATCCCCAGGCCCTTGTCCTTCAGCTAGATTCATTACCTCTAGAAAAAGACAAGAGACCCTGTGGACATCACCCGGAGCCAGTGAATAGGAGTGAGAGTTGATAGGGATACTGCTGTGGGTACACCCTCTCCAGCCTCTGCTGTCTCCTGTCATTCCTTAAAAAGAATGTGAGGACTGACTTTTTTTCCACCTTTCTTTCTTTCTTCTCTTCTAATCTTCAGTGTGACACCCAGACTGTATTTATTATTGTTCTTTAGAAGCTGCAGGATTTATTGGTGCCCACTCTTTACTGAAAACCAAGCATACAATGTAATTGCCTTCTCCCTGCTGGCTGCAGGGAGAGAGGCACAGGGCTGAGTGAGGCATGGGGTGGTGGGAAGCAAGTGCAAGTGCTCTCCTGAATCAGGGCTTATTTTTTTCTTTCTTTTTTTTTTTTTTTTTTTTTTTTTTTTTTTTTTTTTTTTTTTTGATATTTTTCCGCTTTCCTTCTGTAGCAATGACAGTCATTCATAATACTGAATGAAACAATGATCAGAAAATGAAAATCTTTTTGACCTATTCCCATTAAAACCCTGATGGTTTAACTTTTAATCAGTGCGAGTGAAGCCCTAAGCTATAAGGAGCAGCTGAGTCTAAAAATACTATCACTATTTTATTCTAAAATTAGGGTTCATGGATTTTGATCCATGCTGTTGCTTTTACTTGCCTTGGGATTTCTAGCTTTGAGAACTGCAGTGTATACATCTCCAGTTCTTTACTCTAGAAATACAAGCACTAGAGAAATTATTTTAGAAATAAAAAATATAGGTCTAATCAAATGACTCTAAGGCTAAGTTGAGCTTAAAGAAGAATCTTAGACTACTGCAGCAGTTGACTGCATTGCTTTTAGTCTCTCACAAAATTAATTTTGCTTTTATCTTCTCAGTCCTTCACTGGCCAGAGGACACGAGGCGTTAGGAAACACAGTATATTCAGAAAGAGGAGGAATTATACCTTAAGCCTTATGCTCTGTCAGAAGTTTTCCACCACTAGAAGCAACTGGCAGTAATTCAGCACCTCCTTTCCCACTCTTTCTGCCATGTCCCAGAGAAAACTAAACCTTGAATGCTCCAAGGTTTTCATATGACTCTGGGGTTTCCCATATGCATCATAACATACCCTTGCTGGAGGTCTCCTTGGGCTTTAGGCACGCCCCATGCACAAAGGGGATGCAACATGATCATGCATCCCCAGCACACCCAAGTATAAGCAGAAGAGGTCAGGAGAGCTGGGGCTGAGACCCAGACAACCACAGACCCCACGGACAGAGCATGACACTGTGGGCAGTGGCCAGATGAGTGGGACACTTGCCACCTGTCTGGGAGAGCGACGCTTACAAAGCAGGAGATGTGCAGAGCAGGGTCCATGGGATGGCCTTGGGCCTTGGACACCTGACTTATGAGAGGAGGCTGAAAGAGCTGAGTTTGTTTATCCTGCCAAAACAGAGGTTAGAGGTTACGTGGCTGCTTTTAATAAATATGGTGGTTTAAGTAAGGGTTTTGTGACGTGATGCCTGCAGTAGCAAGGAGATAGACCCTATGGCCCTCGTGGGCTTTTCCAGTCCTGTGCCCTGCATTGACCAATGAGAGCCCAGGACAGAGTGAGGAGTGCACAGATCCAACAGGCAAGATCAAGCAGCACTCCTTAGAGGGAGCCTGGCACCTTTGGTGTACCTTTTCTTCACGTATTTTCTAAAGGCATTTCAATATATTCAGAGACATCTTTCCTGTCATTGGCTAACTGATGGTGGAGGGGGGTGAAAGGGACAAAGGAGGATTGATGAGGCCAAAAGGTTCATCCAAATTTTTATTCCTGTTGTTTGTCCACCCGTCTCCTTCCCACCATTTCCTGCTGTGACGAAGTGAGTCTGTCTGTCCATCTGACATGCATTCTTCTTGCACAGGTCATTCACTTGTTCCCGCTGCCTGGTTTATTTTCAGAGAATGATTATTCCGTGAACTCCAATGTACATGCTTCTGGAAAACTCTTGTGGTATAGATTATGACTCTATTGGCAGCATTGAGAGGAGAAAAGTTGTACTTGGCACTCACAGAAGATAATTGTAATATAAATCATGAATTCCAGCTCCATTGTACTTCCTGTCCTAAAGAGGTATTTTCATGTGTGGCATGAAGTGGTCATTTCAAAAGGTACTGTCTGATAGACCCACGTGTGATGAGAGGAAAATTAGCCTCTCATCAAATAACTGTATAATTCTTATTCATTATATGTTTAGTGAGGTTTTTTTCCAAATGAAAGCCAGAAAGCAGTTCAAGGACAGCAACAACAATTCTCATAGCTTTGCCACATACAAGCATTCGGAAACCATGAATAAAGAGACTTGGAGAAACAGCAAAAATGACTCAAAAGTCATCAATTTCTTAAATAAATAGTATTTTCTTTTTATTATTATTTCCATTGGCTTTTGGAGGCTTACAGAGTTCATGTTTTTCAGCTACTTCCTGGGATCAAAAGATTTAGAAATGTGCTTTTGCTAGAGCTCCAATTCTCAGACTGTCACACAACTTCTGAGAAGAAAATTTAAGAGACAATTCCAAATGCCATCAAAGCTGCTGTACCAGATGGCACTCACCAGGTCAAGACATGTGGACCTTCAGCATCAGGGCTGTCTGTAGCCTAGGAGCACGCACCCTAACTTCAGGACTTGTGAACAACAGTTGTGGAAGTTCCCCTTGGAGCTGCACAGCAGTATCCCCCTCCCAGCTGGACCCTCTCCGTCCTTTTCTCCCAGAGAGCAATTCCAGTAGTAGGGTCAGGTGAGGAGTGGGGTGCCTTCCCAAGGGAAAAAGTCTCAGGAAAGAGACATGGAGAATCAAGGTGTGTAATCTCTAATTCTGCATGCCTGTGCACACCAAGCACGCACAGCCCCAACCCCCACACCCCGTTCACATCCGTATGATCTGTTCACCCTTCCACCTGTGCAGGATTTAGGGATTGCTGACTTTCCCCCTTAAATGCTTGTAGTGGTTGTAATGTGAAAGGTGAAATGTGCTGTAACGTGAATGCAGTCTGCTGTTTACCAAAGTCTCTTTCCTTGTACATGTTGGAAGATCCACCAAAAACTAAAGCCCACTGAGGAATGTATGGAATTTGATTAGACAGTAGTAATTTCTCATCCCAAGTGCCTAAGCCATGACACGGACTATCCTGTTGTTCTGACTGCATTTTATGTCACAGGGCAGGGAGAGAAAAACTGATGTGCAGCGATGATCAGTGAGGAGTTTCAGGAGCAAGACTGGAAGAGTGCAGAGCCTTGGTCAGAGCACCATCAGTGGGTAGGGGAGAGCCACAGGAAACATGGAGACTGGGGAGCTCTGGCCACATGAGAGCCTCAATGCCCAGCAAGCCACCTGTGGCTCCAGTGTCATGAGTCAATCCACCTTCCTCCATGCCCGTGTGGGTGAGAGGGGCTGGTCAGAGTACACTACCAAACTCGTGCTTAGGTTTTGATGTGGGTACTCTGCATTGTCTTATAGAAAGCTGTGTACTGTATTGGTGGCTCAGTGCGGTGATTTATGTGGTGGAATAAACCCCCCAAAAGCCAGCGTGTGTGTTACAGCATGTGGATGGCGTATTGCACTGAGGAAAGTGCAAAGGGTCCCTGGCAGGGCTAAAATGCTCTCTGTATTTTTTGTGTATGTGTAGTATACATGCAAATAGGGGTATGGATGCAAATGTTCACACAGAAGGTTAATATCACTTTCTCTCCCTCTTAAGCAATAACCGACCTGAGCAGCTTTTAGTCACGTTATGTATAGATGAGGGCTTAGGAAGTTCAGTAACTGGAAAAAACCTAAATGTACTTATCACTACATGGACACACTAAGCCTGCTTGCTTTAAAAAAAATTCACCCACCATGACACCAAAACGCAAATCCAAAAACCTGTCTTGCATCGCTTTTCCTGTATTCCTGTGCCACAATGAAGATGAACTGACTCAGCACCTGCTCAAGGAGCAAAGTGGGATCCTTCCCTTGGGTTTCCCCTTTATCGTGCAGGGAGAAGTTTAATAAGGACCTCTGCCAGACAACAAATTTATTATAGGATTGTTGAATCTGGAAGGCACATCTGGATATTTCACAATCCAATACCGTGCTCTGAGCAGGGTCACTTGGAACAGGCTGCCCAAGAACAATGCAAATAAAGTTTTAGTGTCTCCAGGGGTGGAGACTCCACAGACTCTCTGGGCAACCTGTTCCAGAGTTTGACCATCATTGCAATAAAAAGAGGGTTTTCTTGTGCTTACGTGGGCCATTACAACTCAAAGAAATTGCATACCTGTCCGAGACGATCACAGTGACAGCAATATTACTGATCACTGTGCTGAAAAACATCACCTACAAGAAAATCTTACGAGAATGCAGTTGGTTTTGTCTAGGAGGGGGGAAAAAAGAAGAAGGAATGGTGACTTCAAGTAATAAGTCTTCAGGTTCTACAGGATAAACTAATGGACAAAAAAATAAGTCTTAAAAAGTAAGGGGAGAGATTTAAGTTGGACATTGGGAAAACTTTCCAAGATCGTTAAGGCACAGATTGCCTGAGGACATTCCTCATCTGTGGAAGATACAAGAAGGTTATGTAGTACCTGCACACAATGGCAGAGGTAGAGCTGATCTGGCCTTACGAAAGAGAGACAATGTGATGTCTTGAAGTCCTTCCAACACCACTTTCCGTTCTGCTATGAAAGATGCTTAAAATCCACCTTGAACTTGTGCTTCCTTTGAATCATTAGTAGTTACGGCTACCAAGCCCGGCATTTCTACTATCAGGTGATTTAAAATGACAAAATCCTCTTTGTTTTTTTATAAGCAAACAGAAACAGAAAGTCCAAAATAGCTCACAAAGAAGATCTCCAAAACCTAGAGAACACTGATGGAATAAACTGAAAGTAGTTTAAGGTTTAGTCCAAATGATCTGGAGAGATTTCTGAATCTGAATGCCTGACACAAGCATTTTTAACAGACCTATCCTCAAAATGTCTTTGGGCACCCTCCCTGATCTGGCCTCACAGAAGTACAAGGTATTTCTACTCCTATAGTTGCTAGTACGTTGTTCTTCAAGACAGATTGTGTCACATTTGTCACACATGGTTCACTCTTGCCATGAGTGTTTTTGCAGCCACTGGCACCATTGCAAAGCAAGTATAAAACACCATCAGGCTAATGTAATGCTGCCTTCTATTCTACAAGTCCGGCAAATGACTCTACAAGTCCATGGAGAGCTGGGCTCTCCTGGTTTATGCGTAGTTACCTGTCACTCTATCTGCAAGGGCTGCTTTCAAAGACTTCTTTGTCTGCAAGGTAAACTCAAGCTGGAGATGATCTCAGACTTGAAATCCCAGCCAAGGGAAGTCATCAGGCTACAAAACCCACGAAGTTAAAAATACAGGGAGCACTGGAAAATCAACAGGAAATAATTTCTGCTGACTGAAGTTTTCAGCCTTCTTCCAAACGCCAGCTAGCAGCAGCCTGTGGGATGGGACAAAGCAGCTACATGAAAGCAGCAACAGTCCTTAACTTAGTCCATTGAATCAGAAGAGAAAGCCAGGAAAAGATTAGGATTGTCCTTCAGCTCTGATTGTATATCTGAATGTTTTGAGGGCGAGGTAGCTAAGTTCCCCAGACCTTCACTCCTCCCTCTTTGCTAGGGTGCCCTAGACAATGGTTGCCAAAGGGGATTTCTTCCTTTCTTCTGGCCCTTGACATTAACATGCCTGAAATTGGTCCTGGCAGTTTGGTATGAAATACTTACCAGCTCGGGGGATTCCCAGGCCGGTTTGGACATCAGGTGTCTGAGCACAGCTTTGTTTGGTCTGACTGCCTCGGAGAAATGCTTGTCAGACTGACTTAGTTAGATGGTAAACGCCAGCCATCAAATGAAGATTGCCCTTTTTCACCACCAGCAAAGCAAAATCTTAAGCTCTTAGTAGTACAAAACAATTATAAAAAATATTATGTAAGAAAAGCATAAAAACAACCATAAAAGCACGGGCCTAAAATTTTCATTGCTTGCTCTGATGTTCACATTAGACGATGCATCCCTCAGCTGCAGAAGCTGAAGGTCCAGCTCAGTAACTCTGCTTTCGGAGAGGGACATTTACAAGGCATACATAGGCACAGAGGAGGGGAAATCATCCTTTCATCTCCCCATTCTGTAGAGCCTCACAAACCCATATGTAAACTAGCAAGCTTGCTTTGACCCTCTGGGGACTTCACTGATGGTGTCCAGAGCATCTGCTCTTGCAGGATTTGTTCAAGGTTTACTCCCCTTTCCCTGTATCTATTGAGATTTTTTTAAATTTATAAAATGTGGGTGCCTTTTAGAAGCACCTATTTTCTTATCTCTGATTCAGTATGATCACTGAAGAGCCATGACTGTGGCCAAGGCAACACTGTGCAAGCTCATAAGAAAAGCCTAGCCAGTCACCTGAACCCCTGCTCTTCCCGCTGTGTGTGTGTGCGTGTGCGCATGCATGTGTGAAGTAGGATTTGGCAACAGGACTTTCCCCCCTCCTTTCATTGTAATTGAGAGTTACAATGATGTAAGATCATGTAAGGGTGTTGCTTTATAACGTTTACACAGGGCCGCAGACATGAAATCTCATTACATCATCGGGTCACAAGACCACAGTCATGGCTTTAAAATTATGTGGATTTTAAAAAAAAAGAAACTTGGAAGTGATTTTTTCATTTGTCATCTGGCCTCTGAGCCTTTACAGGTGTACTAGTTCTCCATTGGCAAGTTTTTTCCATGTGTTCATGAGGACAAAACATGCTTTTTTTTCATTTTGTTTGGGTTTTTTTCTGTATCAAAGTTATTCCTGGCACTATCTTTTGTTTCCAACTAGTAGAAGTATCAGAAGAACATTAAATAGTACAAGGTTCTCAATAAAATTACAAATATTAGTAACACTATCTGAGTGCTCTGACATCAGGTAGCCACTGGTGAGAAGACGATTTTTCCGCTGCCCAGTCTCAGTCATATTAAGTCTGAAAGAAACACCTTAACAGGAAGGGGAAAAAAAACTGTTTGAAGGGAGAAGCCTAAGTTTTCTGTCTCAAAAAATAAAACCTGATTATATTTATATTATTTGTATTTATATTTATTTTTATTTAGATTTATCTACACAGGCATTAATTTAATATAGGATTCTGAATCAGTACAGGTATGATTGCATCATGCTGGAAAGGGAGGACTTGCATGGCACAATAATAGGCTATTCCAGCTTAAGGGCTACTTATTTGCTCATAAAGAACAGAGTTAGGATTTGGAGCCCAAGACAAGCACTCATCAGCTAATCCTGCCATCCTCCACCTACTGAGAGCGGCCTGAGACCATCGAGTCTCACTGCACTCCTGTCTTAGGGGCAGCAGAGCCAGTGGCCACATGGGAGGACTATCACACCAAGTGACTATCTCGCCCAGTTAATCACTCTGATTTGTGTCTTAACCTTCACTGACATCCACTGCAGTTGTTATTGCCTCCATGCACACTGCATGTTGCTATCCATAGCTTAAATATTCCTTGCCAACCTTTCCAGCCTTGTAAATCGCACCTCTTTTAAAATACAAAGTGTTTTAATAATTGAGTAGTCCTGTTAATAGCCTACCCAGCTTTGCTAATCCTTTAGCAGTCAAAATCTTAATAAGTAAACCACATCAGGTGGGTTTCTCTGCTTATCACCTTTCTGCAGCATAATGAGGCTTTTCAGCTATGTAGCCATTTAGGTTTAAATCTTTTGTATTAGGTTTATAGGTGGCCGGTGGCACGACAGCCAACTCAGACATAATTCTAAATGGTTATTTCCAAGTGGAAACTTGGAATTTGAATTCAAATGACCTTACCTCTTTTTATTATTATTATTCTTTCCTGTATGCATTTTTCAGCTTGCTCATTCTTAATTCCTTCAGTACTTATTACTGCAATAAGCCTAATCCTGTGTACTTGTACATTCCAAGTGTGGGAGCCATAAACACTTCTGCAGTCTCTGCAGGGCAAATCAGCTGTAACTGGATCTCCCATTGCCTCATGGGGGAAAAAAAAAAAGAAAGAAAGAAAGAAAGAAAAAAAAAAGGAAAGGCACATTCCAGCCGAAGACAATTCTGCGTCTGTGTCTGTGTCTGTGTTTGTGTCTCTGCTGCCTTGAGTAACACTCTGTCCTTTTGCTCCACTCCAGGCTGAGTTCTCCGAGCTGAACCTGGCTGCTTACGTCACAGGTGGCTGCATGGTGGACATGCAGGTCATGAGGAATGGCACCAAGGTGGTAAGGTAAGAAGCACCAGCTTGTCTTGAAAATCCGGGTTTCTGGAGCAATGTTGAGGCAAGCAGGATGACCTCAGGGTCCAACTGGTATCTGAACTAGGGAAGCAGTTCTGATGACTTCAAGGTTTCCTGGAATCAGTGGAAAGCCTGACCTGACTGATTTTCTATCAACTCTCAGTTGCACATTACACCATACTGTCTAGACCCTTCATGTGGTTACCAGTCTAGATCCTTCAAGCAACCACAAATGCCTCCCTTTCAGGTTCTTTTAGCCTCAGGCCTCCCAATAAAAGGGACAACCGATCTTCCTTTCCCTTGATTTTTCTCTCCTTCTGTGTCAGCTAACCTTCATTGTAAACAGAGGTTTGCATTCATTAGCCTACCCGTCTTAGGCCCTGATCCCAGTGGACTGCCCTTGAAATAGTGACAAAGCCTTTCCATGACCCTGGTCCTTGCAGCCTGATTCACTCTTGAAATATCACCTTTTTTGCCAGAGAGTCCCAATGCTCCATCCTTGCCCTGTAGTGCATCTCATATCTCCTTTGGATAGTGATTTCTGTCCCTGCCCGTATTAATTCCTAAGTGCAGTCATTGCAAGCAGACTTTTCCTGAACAGTACTTCCCCAATCACTCACCAGATTCACTTTTCCCTTCTTTCTGACACCGGGGAGCCTGCAATTTGGAGTTAATGTTAGATCCATTCTTACTGGTGCTATATAAAGGGCAGGGTAAGTTGCCACATCTGTGTATGATGGTAAAACGCCTCTGTTTACATAGCCCTGATATTACCTTTCACCCTTTTATTCCCAAGCCTACATCTTTATGAGTTTCTGTCATTA
Organism: Buceros rhinoceros silvestris; assembly: GCF_000710305.1. Classification (NCBI taxonomy): domain Eukaryota; kingdom Metazoa; phylum Chordata; class Aves; order Bucerotiformes; family Bucerotidae; genus Buceros; species Buceros rhinoceros. Next base: position 120,963 of record NW_010414400.1, read on the forward strand.
CAACTTCTAATTCTACATTTCATCTTTAACATAATAGCTTTTCTTTGTTCGTGTTGAAATGTCATAGCCTCCCTACTTCTTTTTGTACAAGGCTTTTGCACTTTTTCGTGTATAGAGTGTCTCCAAGTTTAATATTGTTCATACTTTTATTCCATGTTTTTATCTGTTTGCTTCTAGTTCAGAAATAGAGACACATAATATAGCATGCAGGGATATTTTTTAAAGGGATTATTAGAACAGCTGAAAAACAGTGATTCTGAGCATGCTGACCTCAGCTTAATTTCTCAAGACGTCATTTCCAGTCCAAACAGTGCAAAGCAACACTTGTCATTGTCAGTTAGCTATGACTGTGGTCCATCAATTCATTTCAGGTCCTGGCAGCTCTTAGTATGTCTTCAAGTCTACATTCATTCTTCAGTACAACTTCATGAGCCTCTGCTAAAAATTTTTAAGGTGACTCTGTTACATCCATTTGCTTTCTCTCATCCCACAAATGTCTGTTTCTCAGTGAAACAAAATGAACCAGTCACTGGATCATCCATCAGACAGTGTGCCATGCTAATGTGCTTTTGTGTTTGCTTGCTCACGTTGCTGGAAGATTTCCCAGGAACCATTTCCTAGGTTGATCACATCTTCATTTTCCTTCCTCCCCCTTCCTCCCAAAGCCATTTATACATCTGGCAGAAAGATCTTGTGCTATTAAACTGAAAAGAAGAAAAAAATTATTTCACAAGAGTGTCTGAGGCGCGGTGTCACGTTACTGCTCACAGTAAATACATGGATATCACAGCTAGCCTTTTTGCATGGATATTTATATATGAAAATGCATGTTTTAATAAATGGCATTAGTTCAGTTTTCTTTTTTTTCGTCCATGCATGCATTTGTGTGTTGGGAAGTGGATTTGGCAAGTACATACTTGTCTGGATAACCAACTTATATGGCATGTGTCGTCCATGGTTTACTGCAGTCCTTGCAATCACTAGCTTTTTGTTTACCGCCTGTGCTGATGTGTCCCCACCCTGCCCAGCTCAGTGAGTTAAGAGCTCAGGCCAGCCAACGTCCACAGCCACTCCTACCAATACTTTAAAAGTTACAGAAATAAAAACTCTTCTTCACTTCAGAAGTGAATTACAGAGCATACTGCTACTGAGCTGCGTAGAGGTTCCTCAGTCCATCCACATGGGTGCAGCTTGCTTCCCATTCCCTGCAAGACCCTCCATCCCACCCGCAGCCATGTCCTGCCTGGCCACAGACACCCCTCAGGGTGCCCTGCCACAGGGCAATGCCACACAAGACAATTTTGACTCTTGTGTGCACCAAGCCTGCTCATGATTCGATCTTTTTCCCATCACTTATTAGGCCTCTGTTAATTGTGAAGCAAAATATTCAGTCACAAGTCAGAATGTTTCTAGGTGGTGAGATGTAAGAGTCGTCCTGATTTCCAATATCCAAAGTCCTCAGGAATCCCAGCAGCAAATTATAGGAAGGAAACACAACAGCATGTTGCTAACAGGCACATTTAGGATTCTCCCCTCTGCAGAACCCCTGCCTTCTTCACACTCCTCTTTGAAGTGAAGGCAACAGATCATGGCACTTTAGTTGAAAGACAGTGAATATACTACAGACCAGTAGATTTTAAATTAATGATATAATAAGCATTTATAAAAACAAAAACAACAGAAAGACGAAGAAGAATTGGAAAAAAAAAGCGGCAACCACTGGGCTATTCTCTCCATTTTGAAAATGTATTAACTGATAAACTGTTGAACAATCTATTAGCATATTAAATTATGTCATTTTGCAGCAGCTCTCCTAGTTGTTTCTTTAAATTGGAGACATCCTATTGCACATTTAAATCAAAGCTCTTTCTTTGCTGATCCCTTGATCCTGACACTTTAGACCCTGTACCAAGAACTGCACCAGGAAAGAATTGTAGTTCTTTTACCTGGAAGATAAATCCCCTAGGAAGAAGGTATAACACTCCTTGAAGCCCTACATTTACCACTTGCCTCAGGCAAATGAAAAAAAGAAAAAGAAAAAATGCTTTAGAAGCATCATTGTCAATAAAAGAGAGCAAGGAACTGGATGTACACAGACCTCCATGACTACTAGCCTGTGTAACTTGAATCAAGTAGCTACGAGGAAGATAGCAAACAATATGACTGAAGCCAGGCATTGCTTTGTTTGTCTGACTTTTAAAGCATTCCCAGCATTTAATTTTACAGTAACAAAATTCTGGGTCTCCATCTCCTCTTCTTTAGCTGCTAAGTTCTGCACATCTGTAGGATGGCTTGAGTGATTTAATAGTCTCAGTGAGATGTGCTACTGGAGAGAGAGGCTGTCATTTAACAAATCTAAAAAAACTGAATGTGTTTTTTCTGTGCCGATTTCACAACATTATGAAACAGCTCCATCAGCCTATCCAGAACATTTTTTTCAGAGTCAGAAGAAAGAGCTGACCATGGAATATTTCATGCAATCTCTAGCAATCATTTTCCTATTTCAGTGCCCTGTAACACACGTCCTGGCTGAGGTGATGAGGGGGGGGATGAGCTGAGCGTTGGAAGCAGTGTTCAGCTCAGCCAGGGCTGGCAGGGGCGAATATACACATGTTGGGTGCTTGTTAGCTCAGCACTTTTTTGGGTAACGTTGACACCAGAGCTTCTCCAGTGAAAAGTTAAATATGGGAAGCAGGAGGTGGCACTCATCCATTCCAAAGGATCCCTCACTAACATAGCAACCCCTTGAACAGAGGAATGGAATAATTTCTGGGTGCAATGGCTGGACATCTAAGCAGTGTGAAAAAACAAGCGTGGACTGATGCCTGCTTTTAAAACACTTAGGTGGATTTTTCATCCTTGTTCCAGTGCATGGACAACTTCCTTCCGCACAGGTCTACATGCACACACACACAGACAGAGAACTGTCTGGAGTCTAATTTATCTTAGAAAGCTCTTGGGCTGTGTCACCTCTACTGGGGCTAGATGTAAGGAATGGGATTTTCATTTTCACTTTTCATTTCTCTGAAGGGCCTTTCATACTGATGTTTCCACAGTGCAAAGAGGCTGTCAGTGCTGGCACTGCATCCGCTCTGAGGTGCATTTGTGCTTTCAGGATATTATAAAAGTGCCTTAGCATAAATGAGAATTTGGGCTGTCTCTGCTTCTGACAACACTTAGACTCCCAAACTGTGATCTCAGCCTCTGCATTAGATTAAATGCAGTCCTGTGTTTGCCTTTTGGGCTTTACAAGCCTGCAGCTATTATTTCCAGTAGATGTGGGAATAAGGCAAGGATATGTTGAAAATCTGGACAGCTTTCTTACATGGGGAATACTAATGTCTTTAGGAGCATTTCAGACTTTTAAGGCTATAAATTAATCATGCACCAGACTGCTCTCATCTCCTGTCTCCCTATGGAGCTGGATCTTTTGCCATTGGGGCTGATCATCCAGGGGATAATGCACATTCTTGTGTGTCTGCATGAGACCTACCACAGTGGTGGCCATACCACTTACAGTATGGTATGCAGACTCACTGTAATATCAGAGTACAGATGACAGCTCGTGGACCAGGAGATACCAAGGGTCTAAAATGGGGAGGACCCTGTGTGGAGCAATGGCCATGGCAAGTGGGGAGCGGTGACAAAACTGACAGCAAAGAAAGAGTAGCTGAGCACGATGGACAAAGCCTTGTTGTGTGGAAAGATGTCTGTCATGGAGAGGTGTTAACTCCTATAGGCCTTGCCTGAATTTGGCCAGTTTGTATAAGAAGGTGCATGTCTCATCCTCCTCTCCCTGAATGATATGCCCTTGTCACTCACAGCTGTGGTGGGGACAGAGAATACTCTGGTTCCTCCATACAAGCCCATTCATTCCTTTAATTAACACTGACTTTCCTGTTAGTTCCAGCTGATTCAGTGCTTCTATTATGCTCTGCGCTCTGGTAACAGCAGAGCAGCCTGTTGAATCACCTTCCCAAACAGCCCAGGACATTAAAGTGCTTTTTTCCCAAAGCATACTTTTGCACTGCAAGCTGCAGTACAATCACAGCGTGGGGAAGAAAATCCTTTTACTTGGGAGGAGTGGGGAAGAAACTGGCCAGCCCAGCAGCGGTTGTTTTCCTGCTATTCAGAGCTTGCAGACCCCAGGAGATGTACTCTGGCTCAAAAAGATCTGACCGCTACAGGATGCAAGACTCTTTGAATTCCAGTGAGGACACTGTTCCCTGCCCATTGCACCTTTTCCCACCCCTATAGGTTCATCCACCCCACAGGGCCATTGACTGCTCCCTGAAAGAGGCATGTGGTTTTCTAACCTACCGAGGCTGTGCTTTCTCACTGTACAGTAGCTGCACATTTCTAGGAGATTAGTATTTTCTCATCTCTTGAGGACTATTCATTCACAAGAGTTGGTGATTTCTTGTGGTTCTTCTACAGGGAAAATATCCAGGGAGGTCATGGGAGTAGTTGCTGTCCCTGGACATGGATGTAGGACATATTGGTAGGCAGCAGATCACTTTGCAGGTTCTTGTCTTCCAGGAAGCTTGTGTGAAAAGTGAACCCTAGGCTCTGTCTAGTCCCTGTCTTCTTTAATTTAACTCTTGACCCAACTGGAGTCTTTTTTAGAATGTCTTTTACTATTTTTTTGTTGCTTCCAACCTCAAATTATGAAAATTTCTGCAAAGATGCGGATGGAAGAAAAAATGAGAGAAACTGATTGGAGAGCTTAGGTTTCTAGAAGGCAGATGGAAAAATATGGTTCTCCCAAGAGTCACAGAATGTGCCACATGTCATAGTACATTATGTGCTATATATTTAACACTGAGCAACATTTGGGCAATATTTTTGTACTGATGGCATGGCAATCTATAAATGTAATGGAGAAGTGTGTGTTACAGCGTGTAAGCTTTTGAAAATACACTTTAGGCAAAACATCAACGTGCCAAATGACTACTTCCCTTACCAAAATACCCTACAGCAACAATGCACTGGGACAAGGTGTCAAATAGGTTAGACCCTGGCAAGCTGCAGTTACACGTGGAACAATTTAGCACGTCCAGTAAACATTTATAAACCAAGGAATTATTCCCACATGGGGGATGTTCTACCATCAGCTTTCACTAGTATCTTCCCCCTCTTCATGTTCCTGTCCATGTCCTCCTGGTTTTTTGAGCAGAGGCTAAAAAAGGGAAGAGAAACTGAGGTGTGATTATTTATGTATTTATTCTCAGTTGCTTCCACCTAAGCTCCTGCTACTAAACAGCTGCATGGAGGCCTGCTTCTCCCTTCAGGGTTTACTGATCTCCCAAATGAATAATGTCCCCCTTCACCTCCCCAGCAGCTGGCACCCAGCCGACATGCAGGCAGGATGCTGACAGTTATTGAGAAAACATTTGGCACGCAGGCAGCTGCCAGAAAGCAAAAGTCACTCTGAGCAGACCAGGGTGGGGAGCATCTCAGAGACTAAACTGCTCCCTGGCCCTTTTCACATTTACAGTAATTCTTTCCAGTAAGAAATGTGCTGCCAGGCCCTAGAGCAATCATTAATTAGTTAATCCTGGACTGAATGCAAGAATGATTAAAGACTGTTGTAGATTGTTTCAGTCTCAACCGGCTTTCTTCTTTTCCAGTCCTGCCTTAATATATCTGCTTTTTACATGTTTTTTTACTAAGCCTTTTTCCAGGGAGTGGCAAACAGAGAAGTGAAGGGCCAAGATCTGTTGCACCTGCACCAGTCAAGGTTGGATCTTCATTAATGATCTAATATGGGGACAGAGTGCAGCCTCAACAAGCTAGTGGTTGACAAGCTGGAGGGTGGGGAGTGATACATATGCCAGAGGGCAGAGCTGCTATTCAGAGGGACTTTAACAGCTGGGGAAATGGGTCAACAGGAACCTCATGCTGTTCAATAACGGCAATCACAAAATCTTGCGATGAGGGAGGGAATAACCGCAGTACTGCTCAGGGAAAGCTGGAGAAAAAACAGCTCTGCACAGAAGGACCTGGGACCTGTATGCCCTTGTGGGGAAGAAGCCTATGGTATTAGCAAGTGTGCAGCTAAGGAGACACTGTTCACATCTGGAGCACTGTGTCCAGCTGTGAGCTCCCCAGTACAAAAAAAAGGCATTGGCAAGGTGGAATGAGTTGAGTGAAAGGCCACCAAGCTCATTGAATTGGAGAAAAGACATCCAAGCAGAGACTAAGAGACGGCTTTGTTCAGTCTAGAAGGGGAGGCTGAGGGGGGATCCACTTACAGCCACCAGGCAACCAAGAGGAAGTTGTAGAGAAAATTAAGCCAAGTTCTTGTTGTAGGTGTGCAGTGAAAGGAAAAAAACACACTGATACAAGCTGCAGCACCGAAAGTAATTAGTTACAAAATTTCTTTTAAATGTCCACAGCAAAGGTTGTCAAATACTGGAACAAGTGCCCGGGCAGGATAGGAGATCTTCACCCTTGGGAATATTCAGACTTTGGCTGGACGAGACCCTGATCAATATGTCTCTTTAAAGTCAGCCCTGCCATGAGCAGGGGTTTGGTCCAGGAGGTTTCCAAAGATCCTCTCTGACCTAAATTTCTCTATGACTTTATTCTGTGATGTTGGAAAGTATTTAGATTACCTTCTGTAAAGGCTTTGGGTCACAAGCATTTTGAGGGCAAGCTGCTGTTGACAGGTGTGGTTGTTACAACCTCAAGGTATCGTCCAGGTCCACATGCTTTTCCTTGTCAGATTGATCAGTTTACAAGTAAAATATATGGTGTTCTTAGGAGACTGCAACAGTACAGTTCATAAAGTCTGTGGCATGCAATTTTATGGCTCATTAACCATTGGTGAGTGGCTGACAAGCAAATCAGAGCATCTTCCAGAGTGTCCTAGTTAGCCTATAGTGGTACCGGTCCTATGGCAACCAGGATTCCTGGTTCCTGCTGCTTTTGCCGTGCTGATCTCCCCCACACCCTGTGGTTTTCTGCCAGCCATTCTCTATTACAGGGCCCCAAAAGACCCTCTCCTCCAGCCTGACAAAGGGAGGTCATTCTTTATCCTATGTTGCTGTCTTGTTTCTCTAAAACCAGCTCTGTGTTACCTTATTCATCTAAGCAATCACATTCATTCTTCCTTTGCATAACTTCGGCAGGTTTTACTTCTTTCTGTGGAAAACATGACATGAGATTTTCTTTGAAATAAGATTTTTTTTTCTTAGCAAGTTTCCTGTTTTACTATGACATCCAACATAACATCACATCTAACGTTGTGATAGGTGAAAATGTCATAGGTTTTATGTTACTTCTCAGTAATGTAATAACAATACTATTAACACCCAAGTAAAGCACAAAAAGAACCTGTTCCTATTTGTAAGTGCCATTCTCTTTTAGCTCTCACACACCTGAGGCACTACATAGTTGGAGGGACTGTTTACTTCCCAGGTAGTGGCAGCCACTTACAGTGTGGACTTGTATATCTATCTCAGAAGCTTGCCTGAAGACTCCATTAATTGCCAGTAATGCAAAGCCTGGTGTATCGTATTGCTTAATTATGCACTTTTCTTCCTCTCTGTGTTATATCAAGAAGCTAGGAAAGGGTTTGGAAGAAAACTTAGTCAAAATGTGTTGATCACTGGGAAGTGTCAGAAAGCTGAATAAATCCTCCTTGAATAACAGAGGGTAGAGAGAACCTGAAGTGAGGATATGCCTCTTCAGTGTCCAGGGAAGACCTTTCTCTGTTGACATGAAAGGTGAGGTGACTTGTAAACCAGGCACTCTTTATGAAAGAGATCAGGAAAGCCCAACAGCACGGGCAAAAAGCTCTCTAAATCCATCATGGTGCTAAAGTATAAAGCAGGTGTACTCCTTGGCTGTAGGTGTTTACTCCCAGTGGAAGGGATCATTAAAAAGTATTTTGACAACATAATGTACCCTTGTGTGTCCTTTCTTTACGCCCATGAAGCTCTTTGTGCTTTAGAGAGAAAAGCTGAAGAACTAGGAAGCAAGCCAGATTTATGGCTGTATGCAGAAATAAGAAATCTCTTCAAGGCATGAAGCCTCCCAGCAGGATTGCTGTCATCATCTTCTCTACTCCAAAGCAGGCAGAGAACCTGCTTTCTGTAGAGAAATGCTATTGATGATGTTTTCAGAGCTGATCCTGTTCTCATAATTAGAGAGTTAGACACATGGTCACCAGAATAGCTACTGCTGCTCCTGAGATGTTCAGCTTCCATATTTAACATCAGGAATCTCTTAAATTGTCTTATATTCACTCAGTTTTGACAAAACTATTTCCAAGACAGCTAATGCTGTCACAGATTAAAGGCTGGATGGGTCCAACCTAAGAAATTATATTCTGAAGTCAGATCTTTTCCTATTAGGAATTCTGGATCCAGGCTTTATATTAGGTTTGTCTCTAAAGTATAGTTTTACCAATAAGAAAGAAAAAGATTGCTAAAATGCATTGGAACAAGTTGAAAAAGATAAAAGAGTTAGTTCAATGCAAATAAGCATCCTGCATTCTATCAGAGCCCAGGCTCAGGACCGGCAGCCCTAGGAGCTTCCTAGCCAAACACACTCATCATCACCTGGGATTGATTGACTCTGGTAATCACTAGCTGATCTTAACTGCCAGGAGGAGAGATGGGCTGAGTGGCTGCCATATGCCTTGACTAGTATCTGGGACAAGGAAGCAAATACTGCAAAGGGAGAAAAGCCACAGGGTCCTGCGAAGGGCTGCTTCATTCTGGGGGTGGACGGTTCGCTCATGCACCACTCGGAGCACTGAAAGCCTCGTGACCTGAATGGCAGAGGACATTGCCTGTAGTGACACGAGTAAAAAGGAAAGCACCTTTCCATTCCAGAGGAAAATTAAATCCCACCAGCTATTTCAATCTGAAAATATTTTTTTTCATCTCCTGGATTTTTTTTTTTTTAGAAACAAAGGATTCTTGTATTTCTACACCACTCTGGGAATGCATTATGTGCATTTCAGTGGCCTTTATTTTGCCAGTCAGTGCTAGGAGCCAAACTCTAAAGGAGAAATGAGTTCTTGGGGTCTGATAAAGGGCTTCTGCAAAAGGGTTATGGCCAAAGATGGGCTCCAGATTTTTCCTGGAATCTTCATCCCCCTGGCTATCACACTAAAGAAAATTCACCGCTTCAGGTAGGTGTCTGCCACACAATCCAGAAAGGGCACCACACCTGCACCATCATGCAGAGCACAGTTTATTGGTGATGTTTTAAATTTGTTGTTTACTTTTAGTTCCATTTATCTATTACATCTCCCTGTTCATTAGGTGTTGGGACTGCCCTGTGTTCTTTCTGTGACCGAACCCATTGCCATGACCTATCTTTAGCAGAGGTCTAGGTACAGTTTTATTCAAGACTGCTCGTGGTGATCTAAACTCTGTCTGGCCAGATCTAGTGGAGAGGAAATGTATGTGCTCTGGCTGTATCACTCCTAGTCGTGATGGACTTGGGTGCTTAGGACATCAGCACAGTAGGTGCTGCTGAGTTTGGCTCACTCTAAGGTCTTAACAATAGTGTTTCAAATGTGGGACTACTGCCTAACTTGTCTGCCAAGGATTTCAACTTTCTGTTATGGGAGATGTAATTGGGTTGGGTTGAACTAGCAAAGACAACAGTTACACTGCTAGCTATTCCAAATCCAAGACTCGCTATGTTAGCTTAAGCTTTATGCTCTGAGAATGAGCAGTAGCTTGCAAAAGTAATCTTCTACCAAAAAAGCAAGAATCCTCATGTTAAGAAATTAAGGTCTTTTCTGCCCAGATCACTGGTTCCACTAGTTATTCAGTTTTCATGCCATCACTCCTACCATGACTATTCATTTCCTTTTTACTGTCTGCTATCCTTCCTAGCCCCTCGTCTCACGAGGCCACTGGTCCGTTTCCCCATCACAGACCTCTTGCAGTCTCTGGGACTCTCCAGCTGATGTTTATTCGCAGCTAGTCCCAGGCTGTGCACTCCTCTGCCTTATTCTCAGTATCCATGGGAACATCCTCATTGTCCTGCAGCTCAAAACAGGGATTCAGTGTCCACCTTCACTTTAGAGATTCACTCCTCATCTGCTGCATGAGAGAGTGCCCTGCCTTCCTACATGATGCACAGTTTAAGAATAGGCTTTTCTACATTAATTAGGTATTCTTGTGTCCATCTTCTAAGTTGAGAAACTCTTCCTTTGCCAGGATCTGAAAAGACAAGAGCTTTTTTCTAAACTCTTGGCTGGCAGAAGTAAAGCCACTGAAGGCTGTTTCCCAGCCACTGCATGTCCTCCCCTCCCAGCTGGCCATGCTCATTTGCATGCTTCCTCCCCACCACAGCACCACATTCTCACCCCAGGGTGATGGGGGAGATGTTCAAGGGCAAATAGTGCCACTTCTTCTGGGGAGACTGCAGCAATAGTCTGAACCATTACCGTGCAGCCCCAGTCAGTGCCGTTCCGTAAGTCAAGTCTGGGGAAAGGCTTGAGTTGTAACAGGGACCATTTTCTTCATATACTCAGAAAACTGAATGTAGGAGGGACACGCCTGAAGTTCCTGCCCCTCCTGGCACCACAACTGTTTAGTAATTCTGCACAGATATTGAATCCTGATCCTGGGGAGCTGATTAATCCTTTCTGAGGATATGTGCCTGTCTCTGGGGTACTTTCTACATGGCAAGTCCAGCAGAATGAAGCAGCTCAAGCTTTCCAAGATTTGTATTCACTTGCTGTTTCTCAGCAGGGGGTCACCACTTGCCTCACCTCCATTGACACCAGGGAGGTCCGTAAATCAGCTGCACAGTGATAGCACAGCCCTCCCAATACTCATTATGCATCTCATTGCTGGAGAAAAGCACCACCTTTGGTGCCAAGTACATTAGGGAACATGCCTGAGTTTAAAAGTACTCCATGGGAGGGAATCACAACATTTCCAAAGCTTGGCCTCTTGTATCACAAAGGCAGAGCGTGCTCCTCACCATGTCTCAGGCGATAACAAAAACCCAAGGCCAACAAACAAAATTAACAGCTTTAAAACAACAAAGCTGCCCTGGATTTTGTATACAGTGTTCGTTGCCACAATCTGGCCCAGACTCACCATCTCAGATTTCCCTGCCAGAATGATGGAAATATAAATAGGGCCTATAAACCCAAAGTATTTCCAGCTCATATATCCAAAGGATAGAAATTATAGTCTCTTAGCAAGGAAAATGTTCGAGGGCAGTGAGGTAATGGGACCTAGTTACAGACCTCATTTCGCTGAAAAACTTTTAATACAGAATGGAAGTTTTTCCAATGTCCTTGATACAACCTCTGGTAAAGTATAAAATAATCCCTTGTTTCAGTGGAAAAGCCCCTTCTGTACCTTTGAGAATGAACTGCTGGGCTCCATTTGGGGAACGGTTTCTTTCCAGCTGCTCTTCCCAGAGGTTTCTGAATGGCTCCAAAGACACAACGTCAGCAAGGAACAAAATGTGGCTATTTGAAAGATAGCCTGCTGCCTGTTGGCTTACCTAGAAAGGGCCTCACTTTTCTGTGTATTTGCTGAGAGCTGCTGAAGTTGAACCATAGGAGTCCCACCTCCAGTCTTGCTAAATAAGATTCTGGAAGTCCACACCGTGAGTCACAGTGCTGGATGAGGGGCTCTGCTCATTTGATTAATTACATTAGCATGCCTGCCCTTTACTTGTTGACTCATAGCCATAAGAGCCTGGGTTGTGCTGTGTATGTAGCAAACTGATTAAAGGGGAATGTATGTCAATGTATGGATGTGTATGACAGCTTTTTGAAATCCCTCATGATCTTCCCATCCACTGGGCATTGCTTCAATATTGTGTTAAATCATCAGGAAACAAACTTGCTCCCTCATCTGCATTACACATTGCAATGAGCTTGCCAAACACGGCCAAGCTTTTAGAAAGAAGAGAGAATCCCCCCACCAGTGAATTTATGACCCTTGGCTCTGCTTGTGGCTTGTTCTTGTGCATGCCTGAGTGACATGGAAACTGCAGCAAATCTCTTTGGTCTGTTTCTACGCTCTAACACTTGCAGCTGTGTTGGATTTTTCTTTTTTTTAATGACTAGATTTTTTTGTTTGGTTTGTTACCTTCTAATGCAAGCAACCCATGATGAGAGACAGAAAGAACAACATGTGTTAATGAAAAGCGGAAGGATGGAGAAGAAACAGGGAGGATACAAGTGTTGCTGAGTGTTTAAAAGCAAAATGTCACTCCCCTCTTCTCTTCCAGGTCCTTCAAGCCGGACTTTGTCCTGATCCGACAGCACGCCTACAGCATGGCACTGGGAGAGGATTTTCGCAGCCTCATCATCGGCCTCCAGTATGGTGGAATCCACACAGTCAACTCCCTCTACTCCATCTACAACTTCTGCAGCAAGCCCTGGGTGGTAAGTGATGATCCAGGCCTACTGCATGCCAACATTGCGAAGTAGATATGTGATACCAAACTCAGCTTCTAGTCTGTTTCATAGGAAGTCCATTAAATGTAGGTTAAAACCACCATCTAAACAGCTTTAGGAATCCAGCTGGGAATTCCTGGGGGGAAAAAAAACCCGAAACATCAGCAGAGCTTTTTTATCAACCTCTAGTAATATTATGGTGTTATTTCCTCACCCTGAGTAGAATGTTTCACCTGTCCCAGACTTTAATGTGTCACAAACAGCCAACAGTACAGTATCACCTAGATTTCTGATAAGGCAGAATAAATGAACAACAATAGATTAATAATAACAGATCCACAGGAGCACATCTCTGTCCTGACCAAAACACCATAAAACTACCTTGAAAGAATCATCATTCACTGTTTTAGAGGTTATCTGAAGTACACTATTTCTAGCTTCTTTTATTAGATGTGGAGTTGTGGTAGCCAGGTGCCCCAGGCTAAGACTAAGACTATTCATCCCTTGCAGAAGTTCAACTTGCACTTGTCTTCTCTTCCTACTTTTTTTGGGTGATGCTTTGTTGTGAGGAAATTAGCTGAAAAGAGAGGAAAGAAAGGTAAAGAGATTATTGTTTCAACAACTAGGTGTAGTGAATAAGGAAGCACAGAATGACAAAGACTTTGAAAAGAGACAGAAGGAAAGGGGAAAGCATGTGGAGGTTTTCAGCAGTTTCAGAAGAAAATACAAGATTATCATAAAGTGTTGGTTCACTGAGCCTGAAAGACTGCACCTTGGAAATACCTTGAGTCAGCTCTTGGGGAAAACAGGACAGTGTTTTGATACTTTGCACTGGGAGCCTCCTTCACCTGTTCTTTAAATTTTGTCAACATCACCTAAAAGAAAAACCTTAAAAAATGTTGTCATTGGTTTGTCCTCACCCCATATCAAACTTTGTAATAAATAACCCGACCTGTTTTATGACCAGCTCTAAGTCAGCAGCAACTACATGAGCAGGAGAGGAGAGACAGAGGAATAAAGTTGGCCATCACGAGCCACGGGAGCAAAGCTGGCCGTCATAGCACCTGCAGGAGGAAGTCAGATGCTAACACCATTTTGTAGTCCCCATCTGGGTCTTGCAAGCTGCATCACCACAGAGTGCCTTCTCTCATCATTGACACTCCCAGAATGGAAATTTCCCTGCATTGTGCTAGGTACGAAGCAGGGAACTACAAGCTATATGGATGTGACTAAGAGATGGGATGTTTTTAGGAACTCCCCTTACTCATTGTACGAATTTAGATTGGGGTGAGAGAGAGTGTTCATAGCAAGTGTTAACTATCTTCTTCATTACCTAATTAAGTAATTTTTGTTGTTGTTTTTCCCTTGGAATAAATATCCTGTTAGTCTTCAGAGTGTTGATTGGTAGTTCAAATCCAGCTGAGGTCTGTAATGACTCAGACTTTTATTTCCATGATTATGCAGTACTGGATTTAACTCATTTCTTACCAAAAAGTACCAGTGTAACAGACATAGCCTTAGTTTTCACCCCTTTTATGACATTTGGGGGTTACATTGAGACCAAAAGCAAGATCCTGTCTTTTCCGAAGATGTTGCAGTGCAGTAATGAGAGTAATGAAAAAAATCTCACTTCCACATCACCATGTAGGTAGATGATGCGCATTTGGCTTCAGTCCCCATTTGAGCAATGAGTGTTGCTGGGAACAGAAAGGGGAGGAAGAGAATGATCAAGTGCCAGCCTCAGTACAACACCTTTGCATTGTTTCCAACAGTTGGTCCTACACACACCCAGTGACCAGACAAAAAGCCTCTGCATTCACACTGGCTTTTGCTGAGGAAGGCAGTAATGTGGTCTATTCCATCTGATTTGGGGGCTGAGTCAGTCCAGGTCTAGATGACATTTTTCAGCTCATGCCTGGTAATTACATTTCTGATGATGTGCAGGGGCCTCAAGTTGTGACAGGCCTATTTTTAGGAATCTAAAATAAAAGAAAACAAACAAACTCATCCCACTGAGGGGGAGGAGGGGGATAGAAAAAAAGAAAAAGCAGTGCTGGCAAGGCAGTGTGGGAGAAATTGGCTCAGCTAGTAACTTGGCTCTCGCTATTCTTGGTCCGGCTGTGCCATGCTTTCCTCACAGGGAATACAGCTGGCTCGGACAACTTTCCCAGAGGAGTCAAGGAAACCACTTGTAGACACACAAAACAGATTTGCAGAATGCCTCCTTTCCCTAATGCCCCCACGCACGCATCACACACCAAATCAATGATTGTAATGCACTAAAAGTAATCTAAGAGCTCAGATGGGATCTGAGCTGCTATTTGGCACCACTGAAATTTTATCAAGCTGAAGCTCAGGCAGAGATTGCTTTGGGGCATTTGAGGGCAGAAAGCTTCACTGGCAGCAGAATCCAAAAGTTTTGATTTTCATGATAGCTGGGAACTGAGAGATAGGGTGACCACTGTGGTGAACGTTCCGCTCATTGCAAAACAGGCATCTCGAAATGCGGGATCTGCTTAACATAGATTACTGGAAACGTTTTGGATGTAGAAAACAGTTGAGATAGATGAAGAAATGAAATTAAATACCCTTGGGAAATGTGCTTTTCACTCTCCCTTTTTATTTTTTCCAAAAATCTTTCCATTTCATAGAAATGTTTATCATTGTATGGAGGGGATGGAAGTGAGACTGGTTTTCCTTGGCCATTTGCAATAATGTTTTTTCTCAGCAACTCTAATTACAATCAGCTGAGTTTGGGCTTGAGTTTACTCGAACATGCAACCACATTTTTAAATTACATTTGCCAGGTTTCCAATACTTCAATACACAAATTCCTTCAAAGGTTAAAATTTGCATTAACAGGCACAGTTTGAAATAGGCATTTCTGAAAGAGAAACAGACATATTCAGGGGGATCTCACACTCAGAGAACCATCTAATAAACCTAAGTTTCAAGATGACCCCAGAATTACTGCAAAATAATGCTACAAGCACCCTAATCACAATGCTTCAACCACTAATAATAACTATTGTGTTAGAAAAGTTGTGATAAAAAATACAATGGGAACAATGCTCAGAGTAGTATTCATATTACATGTAGAAAAGTCCCTAATTGCAAGGCAACTTCTGCATCTGTAAGACTGCAAGAACCATGAAGTCTTGAAGACAGTCACCTACAGAGTCCGGGAGACTCCAGCCAAACTGTTACTGACTTGCAAGGTATGCAAAATATGCATGCAAGGCACTTCCAAAGTATGCAAGGCTTTGAGATCCTCTGAATGGATCTTTTTAGTTCTCTGTAAAGATTCCCTGCAGGTAACTCTGAAGTCCAGGCAACGTATCTCACTTAAAACTCAGACTGTGACATGCTGCCTTGCCCCGTGTCTTGCTTTCTGTGTTTTGGATGCAATCTCACTAAATCCGGTGGAACCACAGAAAGCAAGAACTGATACTAAAATGTGGAATGGGCAGTTATATCTAGCTGAGCTGCTGATAGTAACATTCCTACCCACCTAAAATGCACTTGGAGGTGCTGCTTGAGCTCCGCTATCAAGTATCTAAGAGGTTGCTGCACTATGTAACACCGAGGTCTCTTGGCCAATACCCTGTTGCTAACAATTGCCAAAAAAAAAGGAGAGGGAGGGATTTGTCCCAGGAGGATCGATACCAAAGTCAGACCTTTTTGCAGGACTGGCCAGTTGAGGAAGCTCTCTGATGGCTGAGTGTATCATCTGTCCATCTGAAACACTTGCTATTTCAGCAACAGCCAAGAGCTGTATGCTTCAAAAGAAAGCCCAAGGAACAAGTCAGGACACTGTCTGTCCTGCAGATGCACAGTTGTTCCAGTTACTTTGTTTGAGCTGTTTTTCTGGGATAAATGTATGTTGCCTTAACATCACGGGGTCCATGGCTCACCAGGGCTGCACGCACACACAGCAAGGGGCATGTGCTGCTCTCAGCCAGGGTGTTTTTCCTCCTCTCACTGTCTCTGCCTCATTCTGTTTAATGTTTAAGCCCTGTTTGCTCACTCATGCTAGTCAAAACAGGGCTTTATTTTTCTTCTCTAGGATGTGCAGGACTAGTGCAAGTACTTAAGAGAAGCAAGCTGTCCTCCTTCCCCAACATCAATACCCTCCTTGCCAACATAATTATTCTGCACAGGGAGTTTTTCTCTTATCTGCTGGTGCATGGGGAGGGGAGGAGGTGTTAGTGATGGGATATGTCGCCTCTTGATGTTTTCTGGGTTTTCTTGAATGCCACATTTTGACCTAGCAGATTAGAAAAGGATTCTTTGCATTTGTCTGCAGATCTGCTGGCAGCTGCCCCTTTAGCAATGTGACCTGGGTCTGGCACACACCTTGCAACCTAATTTTTTTGCACATTGGCTGAATTCTTTTTACACGCATTCCACCCTTTAACTCCCAAAGGGGTATTTTTTATCTACCACCAAATGACATTTTAACTTCTTATACAGAAATGCTTTTGCTTAGACTAGCCCAGTAACCAGGACAGGAGCCCTAACGTAGCTACTCAGCCGTAAACGTTCTCAGCAGCTCTCCCTTTATTGAAACCTTAGGGTTGCAATTTGGTACATTTAGTCACTTCAACCATTGCTCAGAAGTGCTCAGAACAAGTAAGATTAGGCAGCTGATGCAATTGGGAAGAAAGAGGGCTTGCTTTCTCTTCCCTTGTTCCCTAGATGCCTGTCTCCTTTCCCTCAATCTGTGTGTTACCTCCCTTGGGTGACTCAAAGTTCTCCTTCAAGATGAATGCATCCCTAGCTTTGACAGGGAACTTGAAGAAAGTTGTATAAGGGACTTACAATGACACTTAGTCCAGATTGGACACCTTTATTAATTTAACTTCATTTTCCCAAATTCTTGGGATCTTGGAAACTCAGTTTCTAAATGACTTTGCAAATAGGACATCAGAGGGGAAATCTACCAGATCAGCAGGA
>NW_010414400.1:138424-138847 GCF_000710305.1 Buceros rhinoceros silvestris
TTGCCCATGGAGCAATCCTCAATTATTTTATTCTCTTAACATCGATTAAAATAATCAAGTTCCCTTGTTCGGCTTTACTTGCCCTTCTACAAGGCTGCCAGTCTAACCACTTCACCAACAACACTGCCACTTCAGCATGTCCGTGGTAATGGGGCTGTACCTCTTCAGAGAGAAAGCAGGATGTCTAGATGTGTGATTGTAAAGAATCTAAGTTGCTCCTGAGATCCAGAAGGTTTGTGGGATATATATCACCTCTCATTCT
Source organism: Buceros rhinoceros silvestris (assembly GCF_000710305.1). Lineage (NCBI taxonomy): Eukaryota > Metazoa > Chordata > Aves > Bucerotiformes > Bucerotidae > Buceros > Buceros rhinoceros. The sequence goes on from NW_010414400.1 coordinate 138,687, forward strand.
CTTTTGTTTAGCAACCCTGCTTCGGTAACTTTTTCTGTCATGGTTATTAATTTTCTCTCTTATTGTTTTGGGTTTTTCTCCAGCCGAGCAATGACATATTGAACAGTGACAATGTACAGATTAGTCTGCTCACTTCACAGAGGGCCAAAGCAGAGCAGGAA
>NW_010414400.1:139018-153187 GCF_000710305.1 Buceros rhinoceros silvestris
TTTTAGAACCTGAACAGAAATCAAAACTCAGTCCTACCGTGGAGAGCTTTGTATTTGCCTGGGCACAACTCACAATGACAAACGGTTTTTATAATGGTGACAGTGGTGATGATGGTGAAGTTCATGCTGACAAGTGTGGACAATGACAAATGTTTGCCTGCACTGTTGCTTTCCCCATTGATGTTACATACTGCTTTCTCTAGATACCATCCTCACAGACTGGTGTGTCCCTCAGACCTCACTGACAGATGGGACAGGGGTAGCATGCCATGCATTTCCCACACTGCCATGCACAGGAGGCTGTTGGGAGACCCTTGGTTCATAATAAATGTCAGTTATAATTGACGGTGGACTCATGCTTCCTTGGTCTAACACTCAAACCAGGTAGCGCTGGCAATTCCCTCTAGTCATCTCTGTCCCTTAGCAATTCTTCTTCCCTTCAGCACAATGGGTAATTGTGCCTTGCTTTGATTTGGCTGCGAGGCAGAGATCCAAGGGAGAGCTTTGATTTATTTTGTCTCCGCTCAGGAGTGGTAGTACCAATGTCCTGTCTGGTCATTCCTCTGAGCCCCTTCCTCTACCAAGAAGGCCCCCACCCTACCCCCTCTCCATCCACATTTGGAAAGCAAAGCTTGTTCACAGCAGATCTGTAACTAAACTCAAACTGACTCCTTTTCTGGCTCTTGAACCCCTTCTCCACTCTCTGAGTCCAAGATTTGCGTACACAGGCTGGCTTGGCCCTGTGTAAATACAGCAACTTCATATTTTCTTGCTGCTCTTGGGTCAAGAAGGCAAGGTGGGAAAGGCATAATAACATGTTTCTCTCACCTCGTTCACCAGTATCAGAACATTTTGTAAGCATTTACCTGTTACACAATAAGCCACTGACAGCCACCGTCTGTTTTTTTTGTTCCCTCTCCCTCACCCCAAGTTCTCTCAGCTCATTAAAATCTTCAACTCGTTGGGTGCTGAGAAGTTCCCCCTCGTGGAGCAAACGTTCTTCCCAAGCCATAAGCAGATGGTGAGTACCTTTGCTTTCTTCTGATGCCAACATGGCTCGGGCAGAAGCAACAAATGAGAGTTGAGCATGAGAGATGGCAGTGGGAATGCTGGGAAGAGTCTCAATTTCGCTTAGGATTTAGAGGATTACTAGCTAAAAATTAATATGCAAAAGGCACTGCTCAGGAACTTCTTTCCTTTCTTGCCCAGCCCTCCCCCAGGTCATCTATGGATACTGAAAAAGTGAACAATGAGAACAGGCTCAAAACCAAAGCAAAAATCCCTTGTAAAATCTAGTCAACAAAAGCTCATTCCTTAGAGCAAGGAATCACTTTATTCAGATAAAGTGGATTTTTTCCCCTCCTGGAGTCGTTTAAAATACATTGACCATTTGGGACATGGGCTATAAGAGATGTTTGTTTCACAATGTCAGTTTGTTTGGTCTCTCACATGGTTGCCATGCATTAAACATTTATCAGCTGGACTAGGTACTCAAAGTAAATTGGAGTTCTTGAAAAACTTTGTTTCAGCTTGTAATGTTTCCTTTGCACAGGGGCTCTGGCATCTAGTCTTCCTGTCAACAACTAAACACTCAGTGCCCTGTGCAGCTACTGGGCACTGTACCAAACTCTTAGGGCACCTTCCAAAGAGATCTGCATAGGTGTGTTTAGTCCTGGAGAACACGGCAAAGTGAGTGGATTTGTTATAAGCTGTTTACTTCTCTTTTCCCTGGGTTACAAGGATGACGAGGCCTTCATGAATTTTCCCCCCAACTTAGATCCATGTGGCTTTTCTTACCTGGTTGAGGCTTTGATGAGACCCTGTGTGAACCATGACCCTCCCTGTGTGAGCCACCGGCTGGCTGAGCTTATTTCCCACGCTTGATTGTGAGCTTGAGTAGCATTGGCAGCCTGAAGAGTAGATGTCAAACTAGGGCTCAAAAACATCCAAACCCCTCTTCTCTCACACACTTGTTGCAACACTGTGGGCCCACCACAATGCATAACAGAGCGTAGGTACCTGATTGTGGACATAGGCACCTAGTGGGAGCTTCAAATTTCAAAAGGAGGTCTCATTTAGATTCTTGTGAAAAATCCCACTAGTGCTCACTAGGTACCCGAAAACCTTCAACTGCCAGTCCTTCATCTCTCTGTTCCCACACTCTGTTCCCTACCTGTGCTGCATGGACAACTTCTGTACTTCACAGGCATGTCATAAAGGTAAGCACAGTCATGAGTGCTGTGAAGGACTCAAGTAATGCAGTGGTAAGAGTTTTATTCATCATTTAAGACATAAAGAAATGGACGGTCCTTAAATACTACGTGACAGCTTGTTGCAAACTTTGAGACGACTTACTTGGTAAAACCTCTTGCATTTAATTCCCACTGATTTGTAATGAGAGTCATGCTTCAGAACTGTTGTGGCTTTGTCTGGTCATCACTTCAGGAATGGTATTTTTGGAAGACTTAAGCTTTTTGTTGCAAATACATTAACTGTCACTTTTAGCTTTATTTTCTTGTCTGGAAATCTGATTGTTGATTCCTCAGCATGTCAATGCATTTGTTACCAGCACAGTAGTTTGGTTTAGCAGAGCACTGGCCTGTATTTCACCTATCTGTCATCTTCATAACTGATCACCTACTTGGAGATGCTATTGCTTATTTCCAAAAGAATACAGGAACCTTTTAAAATTGTAGCTCATCTCATCTGACCACAAACACCATTGTTGACACGCAAGCTTGAGTAATCTGGTTTAAATCAGTCACTTTCCAAACATTTACATAAGCAACAATCCACTTGGTCAAATCCAGGCCAGCTCTTTCCAGGAGGGGGGGCGGTGGGGGTGGGGATGGGGAGAGGGGCAGTGGTCTGTCTTACAGAGTGAATCTGCATAACTTCTCCAGATCTTTTCTGGCTGCATCTTCACAGTATCCTTGGCTGTGAGAGGCTGAGGAAGCAAGGGCTTACACCACACAAGCTCTGTTGCAGTCACCACTCACCAAGTACCTGTGAAAGTTGCTTGTGTCAGATAGGAATATAATGATCCCACCTTTCCCACTCTTTTCTTCCCTTTGCTGGAGGCATTTTCAAGCTGTACCAGTTAGCACTCATAAAATACGTGGTTGTTCTTTGATGGCTGACCCCCTGGAAGTGTTTATAACTAGTGTTATGGTTTTACCTCTTTGCAATGTGACACACTTTAAGCAATGAAGTTCTCACATAAGAGATCCTCATCCTTCTACGTCCAAAACTTTCCAAAGCTTACTCTCTAAACCTTTGGATTAAACACAGAACAGATTTTAAAACTCTGTTTCATTCTTTCACCCATGTAGAAAACAGATTTTCCTAAAGTAAAAGTGAGATAAAGGAAATTTCTAACAGCAGGCCCATTTCTGCAAGCACTTAATTTCTGTTGAAAATGCCTTTTTTTTTTTTTAAACTTCCTTCTCAGGACCACATGGGCGTTTTTAACTACTCTTAAACAGTAGCCTAAAGAGAGGGCATGAGACTCTGACATTTCACAGCAGAACAGGTCTCTTCCCTTTGCTGCCATGGACACACGTACCTTTCAACCCTCTCCCCAGTGATCAGCTTACTGGAAGTATGAGCCATCTGGCAACTGTTCTGGGACCCTACCGGTGCTACACGACAGCCTTGCTCTGTAGTGACCCCCGATGGCCAGTTAACAAGTGGGATTCATCAACTTCAAAACGGACTTTTCACCTCTCCTGGGCTTACCACCCCAATAAGAATTCTTAGAGCAATCAACTGCTTGAAAAAGAGGAAGGACCGTTGGAGGGATCTTTGCCAAATCACAGGAACTGCCAGAGGTGCAATATCTGCTTTGGGCCCAAGAAAACGGTATCAAGAAAGGGAAGGAAATTAGTAAATCCACTTGCAAACCCATTTGTGTACATCTGAAGCGGACAGAAACTAATGTAAGTGAAGCAGAGACAGAATGTCTGTGATGATAGAAATAAAACCACTTTACTGTTTAGAATAAAAGGACACTATAAAAAGTGAACATTACGCAACATTACCTTAAAAGACAATATACATTCACTGAATATAAAATTTATAAATAACATGGAGGAAAACTGTAAACAGTGCTAGAAAATTTAGCAACAAATACATTCCTTCTGGAGAAGATTTTTTTTCACATGGGTTTGGTTCCCTCCCCAAGTTTCCATGACTATCAGGAACAGCAGAGTGACTCTATGAGGGAAGGACAGTGTCAGAGAGAAGGAAAAGCCAGTACAGGCAAAGCAGCAGCAAATGTTTAGTGGATTTTTAAGATTTTCTCAAGATTTGTAGCCCGAAAAGCTACTTATTCTAAAAAAGACAAAGAATTTTTGCAGTTCCCTAAATTTTGTTCTGCTCTTCTAAGCTATAAAATACATTGTGAGATAGATATACTTTCAGAGTTATCTGAAAGAATGGAAATTTGTTCCCATGGAGGCCTTTAGTTCAAATTCAAATAGTCTTTACTGTAAAAGCATGACAGTATGTTTCCCATCACCATGAAGTAGCATTTCACTCTGGCCAAGTATGAATGGGATATAGTGATATATTTAGGGTTTAGATTAGTCCTACACAAAGGACCATGTAACTCTTCAAAACACGGGAAATTTAGATCTAAAAGGGCAGGTTTGTCCCATACAGGAGCGGGGGAAGCCTCCAACAAGAGGACTTTATCCAAATGATTCTATGCACAGATCTCCTCCTGCTCTCTGTCCCCTTCATTTTGGAAAACAAAAATTGAATCCCATCTTTTCCAAACCTTCAATATATTTTTCATACTTTTTTTGTAACCCTAAAGGGGAAAATGCTCTCGAGCAAATAAGGAAAAGTATCTATAAATAAGAAAGTGAACAGCAACAGTCTAGAAATGAGCTATGCATTTTTAAAAGTACTTTTAATAATGTTGGCATATTTAAAGTATGGCAGGAGCAGAAGCTCTCATCCCATACATGTGCTCACATGAGCTGTGCCATTGACAGTTCCCCTGACCTTAGGTTATGGGGTGAAGTGAGAAACATGTCAGAGGTGACAGGAAAATACTTGTGCTGCTGCAAGTCACTGTATGCTCCATAGCCTAATGTTTTAGGGAGAACTTCATACCTGTCTCCTGACATTTCTGTGTCTGGTGTTCCCACATGCTGCACTGCCTGCTGTAATGAGGAAGAGAGTTTTGTCCATTGGCAGGCAGAAGTGACTTAGCAGGACGGAAGAAAGGAGAGCAGATAGAAAGGACTAAGACACTGAGTCTGATTTAGAGCCTGTTCAACCCATTTAATGGCTCCCTTCCACTTCAAGGGAGCCTTCAGTCAGGTTCTCAACGCAAGCACAAGCTAAAAGCTTAGCCCAAGAAATACATGTCCCTGATAGCACACACAGAAACAAAATTAAGAAACTTCCCCAAAGAAATGTATTTTTTACTGGATTCTTCCCCCTCCTTTTGGCTCCGCATTTTTAAAAGCCTTAACAACTGTTTCTTTACGCAGCAAGAGGGAAGGTTTGCTACCAAACCCCCACTCTTGCTGGGCTAGCTGTCCACATCTCAGAAATATTCTACCATCTGCAATATAAAATGGGAATACACTTTGTTTTCTGGTAATGCATCTGCTGTTTTGTTGTTTACAAAGCACATAGCTACATTATATCCTACTTAGGGACACAAGTCCTCATAGTATTAGAATGCAAATATTTTCACAATAATTTGAGTGCAATACTGTGATGTCTGAGCTAGCTAAATGAATCAGTGACAGGTAAAATATACAGAGCTGCAGTTTAATGAAAATTCAAACCAACACTTCACTGCATCAAGGGGCATTTTCATTTAGCTTGCCAAAGCCACGAAAAGTGGCTGCAGCTCAAAGAGACGTCAGCTTTGCAAAGGCGCCTTGAGCTTGAGGAGGGCCATCTCCACTGATGTTGACCCCACATGATGCAAACAGTGAGGGTGGCAAGGCCAGCTCCTCTCTGCCCTCAGTGACCCTCAAAGATTTTGTCTGCCATGCACAGCCTGAATGGAGGTTGCTCCAGGGTGACCAAAGCCCAACCTCATACTCTGCCAAAAGGGGCAGCATTCTGACCCGCTACCTGATCCTATGATGTGTGCTGAAAAGCACCTTACTCTCCCTCTCATCTCCAACCCATAATTTAGGAGTAGTCACAGGGAAGAGGACTTCTGAAAAGTGTTCCAGGCCTGACTCACAGGAAAAGCCAACAAACTTTCAGTTATGTTTTGTGCTGTGTTGCCACTCAGAAGAGCTGAAAAATACACAGCAGATCTAGGCACCTCTTACACCAGCTCTTTGAAAATGCCCTTTAAAGTTCATGTTAAGAACGAAGCTACATGCTTTTTTCTGCAACAATGCATCTAGTAAAATGGGCATTTCAGGAGATGCACATCTGGCAGAGCTCTGGTAGCACAAAAGGAACGTAAAACACAGCAGGGTCCATCTCAGACACCCTTTCCTTTATATTTGGCAAAGAGGTCCCAATCAACTCTCCAGTAATTGAGGTCACTGACTGTAAAATGCCGTATTGCCCCAAGCTGGAATCACTGCAACACTTTTTCCTGCTGGTGGCAGCTCTGTTTTCTAAGTGGAATGAACTGAAGATACATGGAAACTTAAATAATCATAATAATACAAAAATGAAGTTAAGCATAATCTTCTCCCTGCCCAAGCCCTCCCCATCCAAAACTCAGTCACCCATTTTGTCAGCACCCCTTCTTCACCATCATTAAAATTTAAAATACTTTTATTTGATAAGAAAAATTATATTATAGTTTTCTTAAAAAAAACAAAATAGAACAAAAAAAACTTCTCCAGTCAACAGCAAAGCACAAGACAGTAAGGCTCCTCCTCCCACATCACTGCAGGATGTGGTATGAGCACATGCACAGAGCTATGCTTAACAGTGCCTAGAGGGAAACACAGCACTTGACACAGAAGGAATCCTCTGGGCAGCTGAAATTTTATGATCCCAGCCACCCTCATTAGGAGACCACTTTTCCTTGCCTAGCCCCCCCCAACCCCCACACTTACTTTCACTATATAAACAAACGCAGCCAGTGCAGCTGCAAGGGAGGAACCGTGGTGCGAGGAGGTAACAGAGGAAACAATGACTGTAGCCACTACTGCAGATACACTGGAGCTTCAATATCTTAAAAACAATTCACTGACTCGGAATGTCAATATTTCTGTCTTCAAAACACAAACAAACCATTCTTTTGTTTACAACACCAAAAAAACTCCACGTCCTGTCAAAAATAGCTTATGTCATTATGTGTATATACATCTTACTTCAGCAAAACACTATTTTGGCAATAGATTTTTTTTTTATAGTAAGAGCTTTAACAAGTCTCCCCTTTCCCTCTTCCATGTAATTAATTTACAGCTGGTATTTTTGCATCTGCTGTTTGGTTTAAGGTGTTCACAAGCTGGTTTTGCTGATGAAGCTAAGCTGCAAAAATTTCAGGGGCCAATGCTGCTTGAAACAGGATGGCACAGCACTTCATCTGCTCTGCTGTAGGTGATTTACCTCCCTGAATATAGGGGATGGGGCTTTTGTTTTTAAAACAACAACAAAAATACAGAATACTCCCTCTTTTGTTCTGGGGAAAGCCAGAACTTCAAATGTGCTGTTGTATTCACGCTGTGACTGAATTAGCTAGGACAATCAGTCAACAATGCTTTTACCAGATGATGTGGTCAGACACACCAGGTGAATTCTCCCACTGCTGGAGTCAATCACATTGCCAATCTCTCCCACAGAGGAGGATTTCTTTCCGATGTCTTTTTTTTTTTCCTCAGAGTTTAGGCTGGGTTTCTTTTCCGTTCGTTTCATTTGCCAATCTGATTAACAAAACCTGTTTTCCTTCAAATAGATTTGTCTACGTATCTTCAGCACTTAGTGCATGAGGAGGGGTGACAGGAAGCCAGCGCATAGAAGAATACAGTGCCTAATTGGCATAGTTTTTAGATTTTTGTTTTCCTAAAAAAATAGAGATTATATTGCTACAGCTAATGATACGCGTAAGAGAGCATGGGCTCCATCTTTTTCTTTTTTTTTTCCTCTTTTTTTTTTCCCCCTCCCATATTTCCCTCTGGTGTGCAAAAGTAAGCTCCAAATGTCATCTGATCAAAATGAGTGGTATCAAAAAATGGAAAAGGTGATTACAAAATTCAGTAAGGTAGCACAGACTTTTTTCTTTTTTTTTTTATCTTTTCTTTTTTAAGTGTTCGAAGTGCTAAAATTTGCATGAAAACAGGCACTAATTTCATTGTCATCATCACGATCTGGTAAGAATTAGTGTCCAAAGAAGATCAGCCACAAGTAAGGGAGAGGGGAGATAAGAAAGAGATAGCGTGCTCAGGGATCTGTGGCATTGATTATTGTTTTATCTGGAGGCGCCCATCCTCTGTACCAGCTGCAGTAACCTTCCACCCTCTGGATGCAGGCATAGTGCTTCGCTTGGTATCCTGAGTGGCCGAAGTTGGAGAGCATGTCTGTCCAAATACACTCATTCTTGGAGGTGGCAAAACAGGGCAAATAGTAGCAGGGCCTGATCTGCAATTGTCAAGAACAATCAGGTAAGGCTACATGGGAAAACAACATTATGTAAGATGTCTTTTTATCAGAAACAAGGGATTAAAAACTTCCACTCCCTCAAGCCTTGCTTACTAACCCAAAATTCAGCCTCTGTTCAGTAAGCACATAAGCAAGCGTTTAGTTTCACATACAGGTAATTTCAGAGTCAAAAGGGCTTTTCAGGTGCAGAAAAGTTGAGCTTGCGCCTATGTTTTTGCAGGCCTAGGGCCATGAGAAAAAAATCTTGGTTCCAGTGCCACTATGTGAGGTTTAAAGCACTCAAAATGTTTACACAGGAAGAAAACTGGACATACCTCGCCAAGCCTCTGGTACCTGTTTTCATTTACCTACAAATGAGTCTGCATGAATTCTGAAAGCCTTCCTCAACCCCCGTTAACTCCAACAGGGCATTAAAAAGGCATAAATTCTGAATTTATTTGATTGTCTCTTCTCTGCTCTCAACACCAAAGCTGAGCTTTACTTTTTCCCCCGTAAACACTGTTGTCCTCCATTTCCCTTCATGGCTGTCTATCAGAATCAATGGTATTACCAGTCAGGGGAAACAGAATTCTAGGGTTTGAATGTCTTAACGCCACCTAATTAGGGATGCACATACCTTGCATCCACAGCCCAGATGATAACGATGATTCAGTCCTTTACGCTGGGACAGAGTCAGTCGGTCCCATTTCTCATACCAGTTGCACAGGCCAGTGTAAACCTTCCCTTCATACACGCGGCCTTGAAAATAGAAACAGGGTCACAAGTTAGCACTTCGCAGCTCAAGCACTTTTCTCGTTTCCTGAGATTACTAACGCTCTCAACATGTTTGGCTTCAGTCACTGCTCAGCAACTGCTTTCTTTTTATTAACTGGTTCAGGAATCTCTGGCCAGCAAGACTACAACACTAAGGTTGGAGTGCCGTAAGCACCAGCAACAAGATGCAGGTAAGTAATGCTGTCAAGCTTCTCTCAACAACAGAGCAAACTGAAGTGACACCTTCACTAGAAACAAGACGTGGCAACTGCCACATCTCTATCTCCTTGCATGCCCTCATCTCAGCAGCCTGTATTTCTTCAGCTTATTCCAGAAGGGATCTTCCATTTCTGGTGCAGCTGAGTAGCAACCAGTTTCCTGCAACAGACTTGTCAGCTCAGGTATGACTTGACAGCTGTGCACTGTCATACGACATATTTGTCACAACAGCACTGGGTATAAGAGATACTTTAGGAAAGACAGGGAAATCTAGAGAGTGAAATGACTCTCAGCATTAAAGAGTACAGAACACCAAAATACTGTTGGCCATCTTAGCATGTGGGAAGCTGAATATAAAGCTGTCTATAAAACTGCCCATGTCCTTAGCAAGTGTATGTATAGAACAGAAGAGGTTTTTATTATGAAGAAGTATGCTGTCCTTTACCTGTAATCAGATATTGGTACTTGTTGACCTCCAGCTTGACTCCACAAAGACTCTCAGAGGCTTCTGTGTAGATGTACTGAACATGTGGCATTATCTGGAAGCCCCTGTACATCTAGAGCAAGAATAAAAATGCTTTAAGTCATATTATGATGACAACTTTTCACTTAGATTCTATTCGATATGCATTTCTAGGCTGTGGTGGCAAGCAGTGAACTTCTAGTGTTCACATGGGCGAAGGACTAATGGCACTAGCTGGCCTCTGCTGGAAATCTCCCCACCAGAGCTTCTGGTAAAGCAAAACCCCCACCTGCTAACAAGCCATTGCAATTCAACACAGGGACCACTCTTCCCCACTCTTATTAGTTCCAGTGGCACTGAGTGAGCAAAGTGCCAACACTGCAAGCTCTGCCAACATCCTGAACACTTTTTTCCTTTATATAGCTCATAATTAGGGAGAAATTAAATTAGTTCAAGTTTGGAATCTTTCTCTTTCATGTGACTTAAACAATTTCTTCCAAAGTAAGGGATTTTTCTTGTAAACAATGGCCCTCTTTTCCAAGCGTTGCTGCTCTAAGAGTTTCAAGCCTTTGGCGCTTGATCTAAGTCATCAAGCCAGACATCTCCTTCTCAAACACCTCACATATGCAACTCCTGCTGACCTCAGCAAGGATTTAATGTTCCTCCAACTAAATGAATGCAGAAAGAGAATTCTACCCCATATCCTAAAATTAGCCCAGTATTGATGAGTGCCATGAAGAAAATATCACATATACACAATTCCTCTACACTCCTCCTTTTTCATAATCTTTCTTACAGTTCAGTTTAATTGAAATATGAACCCACAGATATACTGGCACTTGGATTCAGTTGGAAATTAGCATCTGTCCCTGTCTGACCTGACCTTACCACTGCAATTTAAGGAAAGTCATGCCCACCTGTTAGTAGCATAATGGAGTCTGTGCATAGCAATGGAAAAACCACTGCATGTGTACATTGAACCCAATAAAATGTATCATTTTTTTTTTAAATTGAGAATAATTTTCCTGAAAATTTCATCTTTACAATTGGTTATGTTTTCAAAGCATCCAGTCTCTCTTTTCTCCCCACCAACTATATGAATGGCCAATGTTTAAGAGTTAAAGGACAATAGTAAGAATCAGAAAGAATCATAGTTTCATAGCATTTCCCAGCCTATCCTTTTGTCTCTCAGCTTGATTCATAGAGAGCACATTCACATTCAGTTTAGCTGTAAATATTAAACCGAGACAAAAGAGAAAAAAACCCAAACAATCAATCTCAAAGCTATAGATCCTTGCTGCTGTGTCACCTAAGCTGTGATATTCTTCTCCAGGCTGTACTCTGTTTCTTGATATCTACTATTATCCTAGGGTATTTCATTCACTATTCCCCCACCTCCTTTAAAAACAACAAACCTTTTTCTTTCTGAAAGAATTTCTACCAATTTAATGCAATTTATGCTAGGCCCAGATAATGCATATAAAAATATAAAAATCTACTACCAAGTCTGCTATGCTGAAGTATAAACTATTTTCTGGGCATCCACGGAATGTCTGCCAGGTTTTTCTTCTCCTTAATTATACTACCTCAATCAATATAATCTTATACCAATGTCACAACTCAGTAACAGCACTGCTGCGTACAGTAAAAGACATGCTAAAGGGTTTGCATTTTCCAGTCCTCCTTCTACACTCAGCAAATATGCAAGGAAAGTGTTTTTTAAAATTAATCACACTGTATCAACAAAAGTTCACAGATCATGTTGGGAACACACCATTGCGTCTGTAAGTGAGCAAAGTCTTTCAGTGAATGTGGAAGAAATGAACCTTGCCTAATGTCTACTTTATCCCTGCAATTTTCTGGGTACAGGATGATCTATCATATTTTCCAATTATGCTCAAGATAGTTGGAGATCTTGGAGATCTAGGTTCTCGCACAAGCATCCTGTCTGTCCTTGGATGAGTTATTTACCTCTCAGTACACTTTTGTTCCTCATCTGTAAAACAGCCCTGCCTTGCTTCCCAGGGGTACTGTGAGGAAAGGCACACAGAATAAAGATCATCTGTTCAGACTCCATCCAAGTGGATGTCACACCAAGAAGCTATGATAACAGTATCTACGCAGATAAGACTAGCTAAGGGAGCAAATGGGGCTGCCCAGTCTCTCCAGGGAGTTCATTATCGACACTGAAGAGAGATGTATGCTGTGCACGTGCAGTACAAGTGACCTGTCACTCAGAGTGCTAAGCTCCAAGTAGTGTCGGGCTAATTAAGTATCCAGGCTATGAAGTCTACACATGCACAGGTGCACTTTGAGCCCGTTCTTCCCCCTGAAGAAAGGGCTACGAGCTAAACAAATGATTCCTCTAAGAAGCTGCTCAGGCCTTTCCTACAAAACCCTTAGAGTCGTCACTCCTCACATCTTCAGCACCACCAAGCTCAACATGACTGCCTGTGAAGTAACTCATGATCCTGAACTGGGTTTGTTTTTTAACTCCTGCGCCTTATTTCCAGTTCACACTACCATCAGGGACACCACTGTCAGCGTTGCCCGAGGAAGCATGCTCAGCCTCTCAAAAAGCACTTCAGCTCACCCCTCAGTGACCCTCATCAGTGCTAGCAACTGTCACGCTAATTGACCTAGTGCTGAGGGCAGACAGGGCCTGCTGCATCCTCTGATGACTAAAAAAAATTCATCATGACTTTGGTTCTCAGGGGAGGAAAAACAAATTTGGCAAGCGGAATCTTCTACAGATGCCCTCTTTCAAAACAAATAAAACAGTATCTTACGCATTATTTTTGGATACAAAAAATATCCTGGAAGTGCTGATGGACCAGTCAGAAGAAAACCAACCATAAAGCTAGCCTCTCTCCTAACAGCTACCTTCAGAGTCCTCCTGCCACCACAGATGTGTATTTTCAGAAGCATAATGACAGGGAACAAAGTATTAGCAAGCATCACATGGTGGTGTCTGCTAGTGCTGCTCTATTTCCAGCTGCATCAGCAGTCCCCTTAGCAGCCCCCATACTGCCTCAGAAATGCAAATCTTGTGGTGGTTCCTGCTGCATGATTAATTTTACCCTGCGATATGATGTTTCTCACTCTATCCCTCCTGAGGTCACTCTATATACTAAGGCTTGCAATCATCTTGCCTATGGTGCCTTCAGCTACCTAGGTTAGGCAAATTTAGGCAATTCATACGAATTAGGCATCCTCTCTAGTCAAACACCAAGAACGGGCACCTCCAGAACAACTCAGTCTATTCTAAAAGAGCTGTCTACAACTGGTGAGCTGAGTTACACTTTGGTGGTTCCTGTCTCTCTCTCCATTGACAATCAAAAGAGCAGGAAAGACTCAAGACCTCGTTTTAGTCTGCCTAAAATTAAACTAACTTAATCCCACCCCACTTCTTTCCTCTTGAGACTATCACATTTCACCCCTTAGACTCACTTTACAGGTTAGCAACAAACCAAGGAAAGCCTCTTTGCTTCTGGCAGCCTGTGCAGAATGCTGCCATGGTCAACCAGGACTGTTTGTGCACATGGAGTAGAAATACCTTGTCTCCTTGTTTCCTTTGCAGTTTCCTGAAATAGGTTTGAGCCATTCTCAGAATGCACTGCAGCATCACAGAACATGCAGGGGTCAGATCAGTCCTATGCAGACTCTGACATGTGATATTGAAATAATCCTAAATTATTTGAGAAAGCAGTGGGGGGAGGCAGAGGTTGCTTGAAAAAGCACAAGACCTTTTCAGTCAACAAACCTGAATGCTAGAAAGCCTGGCGCTGTTTTGTGCCTGTGGGCTGACCTTGTGCTCCAGTCCAGGCCCCAAGATGGTTTAGTTGTGATATTCAGCAACAATTTCAGGAGTGTTAGGGAGAGCAAGAGTCAGCCACAGCAAACTCCAAGGAACCCATGACACAAAGATTGTTTGTTGCCTTTTAAGCCTCTCAGTGCTTTTCACAGGCAATTCAATACACTCTGACAGACTAAATGGCTTGTTTATTTTTCATCTGCAGGTGCAGACAGGGTTTGTAGGTGGCCAAAAACCACTGACATGTTAGTTTTATCTTCAGAGCTATTCCCACGCAGCTGTGCAGAGCCGCAGGCCTCTTTAGTTTTCTTTTCAGCAG
>NW_010414400.1:153273-154369 GCF_000710305.1 Buceros rhinoceros silvestris
GCAGGAGGACAGTCAGCTTTCATTGGGGCAAGGAAGGGAGAGATTTGCTGTGTCATTCTGAGCTTCCCCACTGTATCAAGCTGAATCTCCATTTATACTGAAGCCTCTAAGCTCAGCAGAAAGGCACCAGGGTTTCAAAGAAGACACTTGGTTTGTTTGTTTATCAAGAACTACGTGGTCCGGACATTCCGGTTCTGTTGAGCACTTTGACTGCTTCAGGTTCCTTCCTGCCAAAGGTCACAGTTAAATGTGCAATGCAACATGTCACCAGCCCACCACCTATGTAGCAGGCATAAAGGTAGTTTGACCAACACATGATTTCCTCTTTAATATCACTCTTGTTTTTGTTGAGCACACAGCTTCCTAACAAAACACTGTAGAACTGCTCCTGAAAAAAGGCAGTTGTTCTCTTGCGGTCTCAGCATGAGGACACATGGATTACTGCAGTACCTGCTGTAACCACGCTGGCCCTGTACTGCAGAATAACCCAATGAAAACAGCCAGGACAGGCTTGAGTGTCTTATTTAAAGATTGACATAATGGTATCTACACAACTGAGAGTAGAGTGGCTGCTGCTCCATTTGCTGAGCTGGAGAGTGACGAAACTGAACAACAGCACAGAGGTCTGCAAGCCTGATGAGGCCAGGGACAGCCATCAAACAAACAAACAAAAAAAAAATTCACATCAGCCTCACTGTCGCCAACATAACCAGTTGCCTTCTTTTTCACAAATACAACTTAATCAACAAATATGTATTTTCTTCTGAATCTTAAAAATTTTAAGATTCAGGAAATTAGTAAACCCAGAACCTCATGCCCTCTTATTCAGAGTGCAAGCATTCCACTCTAGTGGAAGAGCCATGCCAGGACCAGATTTGGCTACGTGTGCGGTTTTGCGACAGCTTATGAAACAGGCTTTGCGTCTCCTCCTCCCAGCTTTCGTGCTCAGCTATAAACTGCCTTATAAAGAGAGTTACTGTTACGAGGCAGGCAAGTGACTGTTTTTTTCTGATCCTTTACTTTGTCTAATATGTTTCAGATTTCTGCAGTCTCTGCCAAGCTTTTCCATTCCCTTTCTTTTTTTTTTTTTTTTTTT
>NW_010414400.1:154481-163697 GCF_000710305.1 Buceros rhinoceros silvestris
AAAGACATAAACCAGTCTTATGACTGCAATGGAATAGCCAAGAAAAACAATCTAGGGCTGATTTTTAACATTACAAAACAAAGGGTCAGTTTAAGAAAAAAAAAAAAAAAGAATAAATCCAAAACAGCAGGTTGACTGCAGTTTGTGCAGCAAAGAATTAGAGGTCCGAAGAGAGCAACTAGAGAAATCAAGATCTACCTCTTTTCATCTCCAAGTCAATACTTTACAGCTCTTCTGAGCTGATGATATTTGAAAGCTACAGTGTTTGGTTTAGCATTGTATAAAGACTTTACTATACGAGTTCCATTTGTTCTATACATGGAAAAAAAAAAAAGCCATTATTCTAACTGGTGGTCCGAAAGAATGCAAGGCAAGAAGAGATAAAAGGCTACCCTCCCAAGGCTAGCAGACCCCCTACCACTACCACATCTTGATTTTAATGAAAGTGCTACATGGAAAAGCTTTCATTTCCCCAGTCTAGCACCGTATGTTGAACACAAAGAGGACTCCAGTATCTGAAGAAGCCCACCTGGCACCTGTTTTTTCAGGTATTCAGTATTGCTTGTCAGGAATTACCTCTTCCTGCTCCTTTCACCTCTCCAAGTAAATTTCTACCTATATTTGCTGGTTACCTTCCATTCTGGCTGACCAATACAAAAAGTTGAGGTGCTATTATTTTAAGTATGTGAACTCTGTTCATTACTATGTTAGTTAGAATTATTATCATATCTACAAGCCTATTTGAAACGCCTGCAAACATACCTTCATCTGCTTGACTGTGTATCGCATTGTTCCAAATGGTCCATCTTTCATGAGCTTCTTCCCCACAACTTTAGCTCGAATCACTGTCATAAGAGAGGAGAAACACAGGAAATTTTAAACAACTTTACACAACATTTAGACTAGACCCTCCACTTCAAAAAAAACACTTAGATAAATTATTCTGTAAAATAAAACAAAACTGCAGGCCAACCTTCCTCTCGATTTGATCTAAATCTCACACACAAGGAAGGCATGCCAAAGCAAGTATGGCAAGTATTTATTTAGAGGAAATCCAGTTCTGTGTGAAGAATAAGAACAAGCATTATTTATGTTGAAACCTCACTGAAGAGCAGGCTATAGCTGGGACCAAGACAACTTGTATTTTATGTCTTATCTCTCAACATACAGAATGATGTTCAACAAAATACTACTTTTAAATTGTTCTTTGGGTGCCCAGCACAGTTTCTGTTTCCCAATAACCACAACAGTACAGTGCAGCACACTGGAATATCCCATATCTGGGGATTTCACTACAGCTGCCACCTTTCAGCTACCACAAATTGCTCCTTTGAACAAATGGCTACAAATGGCAAAACCAGATTGTTCGGCAATCATCAAGTCCACAGTGAAAGCTGCCAGGCCAGCCAGAACCCACCTGGAAGACAAACTAAAGCTGACCCATCAGACCTTACGTACATTGCATTTAATTTCTTCATGGATACAAACGGACAGTGCATGTGCATGTGCTTACGCAGCATTCAGCCGGACACAGATACCTCCGCTGTACCACAGGCACCACAGCAATGCCAGCTGAGCCCAAGCCACCACAAGTAAGGATTTTGAGGTCCCTCAGATGGATCTAATGGGTAGTTTACAGTCACTGCTCAATGAAGAGTTTTCCTGCTCATCAATTTTTGGGGCATTCCACCAAAAAATTACTGTTCCATCGATCCTCTTTGAAAAAGTTCTGTAATCAGCTATTCATCTCAGCACAGGAATAAAGCTTAGTGATAGGGCAGGCATTATTCAGCTAAAGTCCACTCCCCTAGAACAATCATATCACATTATACAAGCACCAGAAGTGGCTTAATTTTTACAAGGGCTGCAGGAAATGAGATTGGAGACCAATCCTGGGAAGAATAAAGATCACTGTTAGAAAACCTGTCACCCCAAATGCTATTCATACAAACAACAGGACAAAAAAATAAAACGAGGATCTCAAAATACCATCAATCAAGAGAAACGTCAAAACTACAATATAACTATGCAAATCTTACCTAAAATATTATTGATCGAGCTTCTCATTACAAGTGCTATGAAAGTTATTCCAGTAGAATAATCCAAAGAATGCCACATGACGCGATTGACAACGTGTAGTTATACATAAATCCCCCAGTAACCCCTTTCTGAGGAAGAGAAGATGTGAGCTACTTTTCCATAAAGCTTATGTCAGCACATTACTGCAAACAATGCATCTCTGCTGAATATACGGCCCAATGACTCCAGACTACTGAAATCCAGCAACTAAACCGGACCACATACATCATTTCCTCTGAGACTACAAAGGTCCCGATCGTAACTCCCTGCACAGGATAGAGGTACTGCATTCACAGCAATTTTCTGCAGCATTTCATCTGTGTTTTGCTGAACGTATCATACTAATGCATTACATAAAACAATTCATTTAAAAGCAGGAAGACATGGGAGACAGAGGTGGAGGTTCTCCTTTGCAAGCAGGAAAACCCACTGCGTTTTTATTTGCATTACAGCACTATCTAAAAGCAGCAACAAAGTTCAGGGGTCAATTTTGCTAGGTATATAGGACATTGTCCTGGGTTTGGCTAGGATAGGGTTAATTTTCACAAGAAGCTGTGAGGGGCCACAGACAGGATAGCCGAACTGAACCGAACCAAACCAATGGGATATTTGATACCATACTGACATTACGCCCAGTATATGCAAGTTGGAGCTGGCCAGGAGAAGGGTACGCAGTTCAAGCAGGCAGCCAGTGGAGCTGCAGGTTCTGGGTGGTGAGACATGTTGCGTTGTGTATCACTTGGTTTATAAATTGTTTCATCAGTGCTGTTGTTATTACTGTTGTGTCTTCTCTCTTTGTGGTGTTCTATTAAACTCTCCTTACCTGAACCAACAGGGTTTTACCTTTCTGTCCCAATTCTCCATCCCGTCCCACCAGGGAGGGGTAGAAGGAGTGAGCGAGCAGCTGTGTGGTGCTTAGTGACCGGCTGGGCCTACACCTCACAGACATTAAACAAGCACCTTGTTGCTTCTTAGCTCAAGTAGGTTTCTAACAGCTGTAGAAGCCCACTAGAAGAAATGGGAAAAAGAGGAGACTGGTTTTGTTCACTACCTAGACCAAATTAATGAGGCAAAAAGCTTGCCCTAGCTTTCTGAATAATATGAAGAACAGATTTAAAGGAAGAGATAGGTCTGGTTATACACACAAGTTCCTGAAACTTCTTCCATGAGGATGGTGTGAAATGAAGACAAACACACTCTGTTCTGATTTATAACCTTGTGCTTCAGCCAGACTTGTCAAATTTTAAACTAGGTAAGACAGTCCTACTGGCTTTGATTCAAGAAACAACAAATTCTTCATTCTCAGAGGGTAAAACTTCTTAATTTTTTTTTAAACTTCTATTATCCAGTGGCAGTAAAAGCCAGTACAATTTTATTGCTTCTTCTATTTAACAAACTGTTCAGACTTTGATTTATGCTTTTCTTCAAAATTTAGTGGCTATATTGAAGCAGGTCCCTGAGGACTTCAAATATGTTTAAAGGAATAGGTTCTTCCATTTGTTGCCCCCAACCACAGCCACCAGTGAAGCTACAAAATCCAGACTGCCTAAGGGTCAGTGAGAAAGAACACAACTTCTTTAAGGCTTTGTGAATTCCAGGGCACTTCATTAATGCTGGAGTCTATAGCAAAGGGTGTCTTATCTTCCTCTATTGCTTATCTGATACACGGAAATTGAAAAACCTGGTGTTTGTCCAACACATACGAAATCCTCTGTGAAACCTTGTATCTTATTGACGATGATAAGAAATATGCTAAAAGGCAATACTGCAAAACGCTAGAGTTTCCAAACCAGAACATGGTTAACATAAAGGATGACAGGCACACTGTCAATGGCTCACAAATGACTTAAAAACTCATTTTCTTCACATACGCCAGTGCGAGCTCTGCAGCCCTTTGAGTTAGAATAACACAGCTACTTCAGAAAGAAACCAGCTTTGCTTCATGGGCTAATCAACATCTTCATCACAGGACCAAAGGTTTGCATCTACACTAGCATGCAACAGCATTCCAGTTTCAACCAATGCCACCCTTGCATGCAGGTAGAAGGATCTGTATTTTTGTACTGTTGTTCCCCAGTAAAGTTAGAGAAGAACAACCACTCTAGCAAAATCACCTTGTAAAAACCATGAAAAACCTTTGAGTGGACTGTCACTTCAAGATTTTTGTAAATGGGTCAAGCCCTCTATCTCAGAGAAACTGCCTTTATCACCCAAATAGTAACTTTTCTAGGTAAGTTCCTTCCTTTACCAAAAAGCTAGGAATGAACATTCTTCCCATCTTAAAGGAAAAGTCAGGCTGTTAGCCAAGGAGCAAAGGACACTCCAACTTAAGTCTGCCCTCTATTTTGTGCATCTAAATTCCCACCCCCTGAGGATTAGATGCATCTGGATAACTGGAGAGAAATGCTGGCTGGACAGGACTGCTCAGAGATTGCTCTTGCATGTCCAGCTTCCTCACCCTAAGCTGCCACTCGTAAGAGCCACTTCTAAACCTGCCCAGAACAGAGCTCCAAGCTGCAGGTCTGCAGCCACATGTTTCTCAGTTCCTATCTCTGCTCCTTCAAATTTCCGCTCACCAGTTATACTGCTGGACCACTCTTCACACCTGGTCAGAAGATAAAGAACATTGTTCCTAACTAAGCAGGGCCATGCACACTTGCCAGAGGCATTTTTCACACTCTGAAAATTAACAGAAATTTAACAGAGACTGAATTTGCAGTAGAAATACTGTAAAGAAATCAACTGTTTACTTCTGGGGACTCCTGCTGCTTGAGCAGAATGAGCTAAAGCATGCTGTAACTACTCCCCTGAACTTCTTCCTTCTCCCTGAAGCACTGTTACAGTCCTGCTATTACTGATGGGAAACTTTATCCCACACAAGTGGTCACCAAAATAGCCGCATATTTTTAAACCACAACTCCTTTGAAGTACTGCCTATGAAAATACCGCAAGATGAATGTTTCTCAGTACTTTGGGGTTTCAAGTGGGTCACTTTGTGGGACTGCAGCAGTTGGCAAGGTCTCATGAGTGACTTGTAATTATTTATGAAAAGTTAAATTAGACAAATATATAAATCTTGATAAGCGTGGCAGCCATACCATGATTCAAAGAGGAGAAAACATATGTTCTGCTTCTCAACATTTGACACAATTTAAAAAATGAAGAAGAGAGAGAAAGAAAACTGGATATTTAGTTGATATTCTAAAAAAATTTTAAAAATTAAGAAAATAACATCCTGCTGTATTTGAGAATTCAAGAAATACATCTAACAATGTACAAATGATTAATGTATTTACATCTTTTCCTTTGTCCTTTGCTTTTCTTTTTTTTTTTAAATGTAAACTAGCTTAGTGCTTAGGAAACCAGAGCTCAGATTTGCCACAGCCCTAGTATAGTGCAAGCAGCTACTGGTTTCCATTTCACTGGCATCACTAGCATGGTACAAACTGTCTGCAGGAGCATGTATACACACAAATACACACAAAAATCACTTGGATCTTTTCCAAATGTCACTGGATGAGGTTTCATAAAGGCAAACGAATCAGAATGGGTGTAGGAGAAAAAGGCCCTAAACGAACTTTCATTTGGCCAAATGCACAGGTATCTAACTCAAGTACTCTTTAACTTTATCCCTTACTCTCGGGGCACTTTTTTCAAGGATTCATAGGAAGAATAAGCCTAAAGGTAAGACACAAAGCAGAAGAGGATGCTGGCTTTACAACTGAGATAGCAGAAGGCATTATTTTCATGAGGCGAGGAGTAGACAAACAGGCAATGACCAATGTGAGGGAGGAGGACACGTGAGATTAAGACAAGCATTTGCCAAGCTGAGGAAAGAACATGGTGAAAAGACTTGTAATTACCAAGTCGTTTCACCCAGGCACAACGTGCTACTACACGTGCAGAAGCTCATTTTCCCATCTGAAAAGCAAAGGTATCAACTGCCTTAGTTCAGTCCAGCCTGTGTCCTTTATGGGGGTCAGCCACTAGATGGTGACACTATCACAAATCTCACCTTCCGTTAACGAGAGGGCAGTGGTATGTGCCCAAGTTAACACCACGAATCCCAGTTGCATTTCCAGCTGCACCATGAGAACCAGATGCTTTCATGCAAGTGGGCTGGTTGTCATCCATAAACAGCATTTTAAGTGGAGACACACACCCATTAGAGAATAGGATTTAGTCCAAACCCACTTCCCTTGTGACCAATTATCATGAATGGTTCAGGAGAGTAACAACTGCTACGCTTCTCATTATTGTTTCAAGGATTTATTTTATTGGAGTGCAATACGAGTATTTTTAAGAGAGAGGTTTGGCTGAGATGCATGCTTGCTGTATTTGAGTAAGTGAAGGATGTGGAGGATTCATGTTTACTCATGGAGACACAGAGGATAAATTCTCCCAGTCTATTCTTTGACATCTAAATAGTGGCAAAATAAAATATACCGGGAGCAGCAACCCATACGACCAGGTGACCCGGAAACTGAAAGAAAAGGCTTCTTCTATCCTGAGGCCGCTGACTACACCAGGGACTGGACGGCAAAAACAACCCCAACAGAATGGTGCACTTTGAAATGCTGCCTCAACACTAGACACAGGACATGCTGAGGAGGATGGCTGCCATTTTATTCATCCAAAGACTATACAAGGGCTCACTTCCAATAGCAATTTACTGAGAACTTTTTACCAACTTTACTAGCAGCTCTCTCATTCAGCCTGTCTCACCAACTCTCCTTACCATGTTGGTACACACTGGAGGGCTTACCTCACTCAGGCCTAAGGTAGCTGGTATATTTAAGACTCCTGAGCATACCTAGCACACTACTGAGGTATTAGTTTAATCTGGCATTTATGGGGGTGTCTCCTAACCTGATTGAGGCAGGATACTTTTACACACAGATTTTATAGCATTAGTGCTGCTGATGCTGCTAAAAAGACAGGATTGCTCTGTCTTGTCACACTCACACTCTCTAATGAGCTGCTTTCCTTTTCCCACTCCCCTGGCTGATCTGTTAGCAGTTATTACCAACACTCTCGGCCTCCCTAAAAAGACAGGACCATAACTACAAATGGACTGTGTCCGTTGGACTAGAAGACTGGCTCAGCTATATACGCAGCCTCTTGGGAAGCTCTGTTAAACTGCCTGGTAGCTGTAGGCTTGTGTGAGTGGCATACAGGTGCAGCCTGCTTTGGAAGAGGGACATGGCAGCAGCCTGTCACCCATTTCTCCACTTCCACACAGTAAGGCAGAACAGGGAGGGAAATGTTGATGACAGCAGGGGATTCATGAAGAGAGGCGGGGGGGAAAAACAGATATAAGTCTCCAGTCTGATGATCTGTCTGTACTGAAAGTCACCTCCTCCTACATAACCAAAATTGAATTCTTTTACAAATCAAGAGTATTGAATTTGATGGCTTCTTGCAAAGCACAAGAAGACTGAAAATACACAATAGAGGAGCTACCTTTTGCCTCATTATATCGTGACATTCAGCCAAAGACACAAGAGCAAAGCAAACCTCTTTTGCTTTGTCTTGGAAGAAGCCAAATCCAGCTGTGCTTGTACACAGCATCACCAGAGAACCTCATTAATAAAGCAAAATAAGGTTGTGAAGACATCTACTGCTGGTTGCTTTCCTCTCATGCCCCTCACTCATAAACTAGGTCCCATTATTAGCAGTCCAAATCTTGACCTCTTGCCTTTTCAGGGCGCTCTGAGGAACACCAACTGAGGAAAAAAACACCTTCTTGACACCAATCCCCACTACCAGTCAGACAGTTGCCGCATAAATACCACTTCGGAAAGGAAGTGTGCTTACTTCAGTAACTGCCTTGGAGTATTTTGACGAACAATAAAAGCCTAAATTAAAACAGGAAGGCAAGACACCCAGATATCTTTCCTTCCCATTTTCAAACCAGAACTAAGACATTTACTTTTGGCCTTTGTTTAACAGAACCAAATAACTTTCCTTGTCTGTGGCATAACAAGACTTGAAGGCTACCCAAAAAAGTAGAAGGCAATTAGATTTCTACACCCAGGCCCAAGCTCTCTCTAAAACAACCGATCACAATTGCGCTTGCTAAATATTAACCAGGTTTCCCATCCCTGAAAATTTCCTTGCCACTGAGAGTCTGTTTGCATAACACATTGTAATGCCTGATTCCCAAACCTTCAAAATAAAGAGCGATACAACTCTCTCATACAAGATTATGATTGCATCAAACCTCCCATCACTTCAAAAAGTATAAACTGCTTCAGAACAGCTTTACTTGGGAGAAAATTAATCCTCCCAACAAGACCACAAATTAAAGACGCAAGGTTGCATAAAACAAGCAGAACTTGGTTTGTCCTTAGCATTTTACCTGCAGCTTATTAATCGGATACAATTTTTCCGACGGCAGCAGTAGCAAGCATTTTTCTCCAACCCCAGCTCACCCTATGGAAGCCCAAGCTCCCTTCAAAACACATTAGAATCTGAGGGAAAGGAGACATCTCCCTTAGATAAGAAACTGCAAATTCTCTTCTAGACATTTCATTTCTAGCAATTTCCTTGAAGACTCTTCAGCTGCCCAGCACTGCCCCTGCACCTAACTCCTGATATTAGCTCCCTTGCTTTCCCATCATACACGGATAGTTTGTTGGGAGGACAGAGGAAAGATTGAAAGGACGAGGAAGAAGGGAATGATCTAAAATGCATTTATACCCATTTACAAGTAGAATCTTTTAGATCCATGTGTAGATGGTATGTTCCATGCCAAGGGAAATTAGCTTCAGGAAATACTTTGTGATGAACACAGAGAAGCTAAAGGAAGAAAAAAAGAAAAAAAAATCTCCTGTTACTAGCTATTACACCTACTAAACTCAGGGAAGCCAGGTAGGCCCAAGAGATTAGCTAGAACAAGCAAAGTTGAGTCACAGGAGTTACACACATCGCTAAATTAGCCTGACAGATTGCAACAACAAAACGTTTGAGGTTTGCTATGGATGTAAGCAGAGACATTGCAGACTACATCATGAGCATGCCTTCAGCTTTGAGAAACATCTGGTAAAATAAAAAGAGAAACAATGTCATTCCTGCCAACTAGCCATTTCCCTGTCTCCTTTTTGGCAGGATTTTTTTTTTTTTTTTTTTTTTTTT
>NW_010414400.1:163777-182977 GCF_000710305.1 Buceros rhinoceros silvestris
TTCCACTTAAACATTTTTCACCTAGTTACTGAAAGCTGAATTCAGGCTAGAATCAAAACGCAGAAGGCAAGTATCAGAGTAAAGGAAAAATGATGCAAACAGAGGGAAGGGAAGGGAGTGCTCCACAAACACAGCACAGTAGAGAGGCATCTCACACATCTCTCCACAAGTAGTCTTCAGCAGAGCGCATTTTGCCTCATTTTGTGCCGCTGACAACTGCCAAAGGAAGAACGGCTTTCAGCCAAGGTTAGCAGTGTTGGTAAGATGGTTGTCAAAACCAACACACAAAAGCACTTTCAAAGCCAGCTTACAACAGTGGATAAAAATAACAAGCACATGATTCAAAGCTGGTCAGGCAATGCTTAGCTTACAACACCTTTTCCATTTTCTTTTGGTCTACGTAAGATTTGTGCAGTTAAGATTTAACTCAGTTCTCACTTCCAGATCAAGTACTTCTAGACACAGTACATGCAGGGTGAGGGGAAGCCAGGCTGAGGCAGACAAAGCTCTGTTTTCTCATGGCTGCTTGGAATTATTCGAAGAAGCCACAGGTCTAAGCATTCCACTCAGAGAAAATGGCTGAGCTGAAGTGAGACCAATTAGGGGCAAATGGAAACCATATGCGATTTTAATGAAACAAGGAGCTGGTGCACATGACTTACTGCTGCAGGAGCCTTTACTGCCTGAAAGGAATGTGCATCTGGCATTGATACTTTCCCAACCCATCAAGTGAGCAGTAACGTGGAAACATGGAGCATATGATGACAGATGAATTGCCTAAATAAGTACAGTTAGAGGAGCAGCCTCTGCAAGGAGAAAACATGTCCTTTGCCTGTGATTTAGTGATACAGTTGCAAGTGAGTCTCATCTTCCATTTCCACAGATCCTGATAACAAACGAAAATGAGTGCTAGAGTGATTAAAATGGATCAGGTAGAATTTTAAGGAACCCGCTACAATCACAGAAATCCCATTCTGATTCACACAGGGCAGTCTTTCACTCTCTTGAGGTCTTGAGCACTGCTTAAAGAATAAAGTACTGTTGATCCTAAGCAAGGGTAATATACATTCCTCAAATGTGGTATCAGTTGCTGAAAGTATTCAAATGTCATTGCTTTTACGTGTACATCAAGATGGGTACACCCATCAAAATGGGTGAGGGGATTTGAGGCAGAGGAGGCAGTGCGGATGCACCATTTTGTTCCTTTTTTTTTTTCATTTTGACTGCAAATTTACCAGGAAGTTTCAGTTCTGCTGAGAAAAAAAAAAAAAAAGTCTTTAGCCTGCAACGCTGTAGATAAGTTGCTCTACTGGGATATGGTCATTCTTTCTGCAAGCTGTTGTGCTGCAGCTTGATACCTGGTTCTCAGAACAAAACCACTATCTTTACCAAGCAGCCAAGATGCTGCTCACACACATCACAAGAGAAAGAGAGGAAAGATGCTCTGATCACAGAATCACAGAATCGTTTTGGTTGCAAGAGACCTTTAAGATCATCAAGTCCAACCATTAACCCAGCACTGTCAGGTCACCACTAAACCACATCCCTAAGCACCAGATCTCTACGTCTTTTAAATACCTCCAGCAATGGTGACTCAAGTTTCCTAATACCCAGCCTAAAGCTCCCCTGGCGCAACTCGAGGCCATTTCCTCTCATCCTGTCACTTGTTACTTGGGAGAAGAGACTGACCCCCACCTCACTACAGCCTCCTTTCAGGTAGTTGTGGAGAGTGATTAGGTGTCTCTTCAATCTCCTTTTCTCCAGGCTAAACAACCCCAGTTCCCTCAGCTGCTCCTTATGAGACTTGTTCTCTTCACCAGCTTTGTTGCCCTTCTCTGGACATGCTCCAGCACCTCAGTGTCCTTCTTGTAGAGAGGGGCCCAAAACTGGACACAGTATTCAAGGTGTGGCCTCACCAGTGCCAGGTTCAGGGGGACAATCACTTCCCTACTCCTGCTGGCCACACTATTGCTGACACAAGCCAGGATGCCAGCAATTACACATACCAACATGACCCAGTACTCAACTATGTATGTCCAGCGCTTGAGCCTGGTAGATGCTACTTTGCATTTCACATAATTATGAGACATCTGCAAAGGCAGATACATAGAACTGGCATGTCTTTGCTCCTTAATACTAGATTTCCTCTGTAGAATATCCAGAGTTAACAAGCATAATAAATTCATCGCTGTTTTTCAAGCAGGCAGTAGAAAAGTCTTGAGCCAAACCTGCCCATTTATTACTCTTCCTTAACCCACCATGCAATCCATGAACACATTGGGAGCTCAAATCCAAATGCTCCAACAAGAGGAGGAGGAGGAAGAAGAGTCCTGCTAAAGAGAACACTGGAAAGCAGTTTTCTTCTGTGCCTTAGGAACAGGGCAGCTCTGACACCTCATGTAAACCTTTCAAAACAGGGAGTATCATAAGCCACCAGCTTGGACACTCCCTGCTTCAGAAACTTACTTCAGTGGACTCTCCTTGCTTCAGCACCTCACCCAGCTGGAACAGTGCCAGCGTTCTGCAAGGAGGCTACACTCCACCGATCATATGTTTTACACTCAATTTTGCACGTAGGAGCTAGAGAGGAAAAACTGTTTGGGAACAGCTATAGATTTCAAGGGTACAGGGCGGGCCTGCAAATTCCTTCCCGCATTAGAAAACTTGCATTAAACTGACAGACTAAGCAGCTGTCCACGCCGAAGAGGTATACATATTTAACGAGGTTAAGCCTGTAAGTACTGCTCTGCTGTTCCTATTTGCACTGGATCTGACAGGACCTGGTATTGGGTCTGTCGGACCCTAGAATTACACCTGCATTCCAACAGTTTCTCCTGTGAGAAGCCAGCGCCTTTGCCCATCATTCCTGAGCCATTATTAATTGTTCAGAAGCTGCCAGTCTTTGCAGACTGTTCACATATACTGGATGTGTCCATAACACAGTTCTGGTTTATAATAATGCCTAAGGAATTTACTAATTGCCCATTTTATTAATATCTATTATGTAACCATGGTCATTAATACTATGTAGCTGAGCTCAGCTACAAAAAGAATTTTACTCTGGAGGCTGAGCACCATGTAAAGGCTTAGGTGTGGCACTGTTCCTGATTCAGTGTTCCTTAAAGCAAGTGGAAAACCTCCACAGGTCCTGAATCAGCCTCCTGTACCTCAATTTCCAGTCAGTCTACAGATCAAGGTCAGTACAATATCAGGGCAAATTTCATACTGACAAATTGCCCACCTATCCAGCACTTTCCAGGATTCCATGTATTGCCCTGGCATAACTGTGTTCCAAAACATCATCCTTCATTTTGGACCTTCGAAGGGATATCAAAGGCCAGATATCAAAGGCCAGAAGAACTTAGTCTTCATTTGTGGTGGGAGTAAGGTAAGGGAAAAAAAAAACCAAAAGGAGAGTGATACAAGACATCTCACGAGAGAGGTAATGAGATGTCATGGTTTAACTTGGCAGGCAGCTGAACACCGCACAGCCGCTCGCTTGCTCCCCCGCCTTTGCCCACTGAGGAAAAAGCCAAATTAGTGGGTTGAGATAAAGACAGTTTAATAGGACACAAAAGGAAGGGAAAATAATATTATTAGTAATAATAATAGAATTAGAATATACAAAACAAGGGATGAACAATGCAATTTCACCACCCACCAAGCAATGCCCAGCCAGCTTCTTAGCAAAAGTCCCCGGTCACTGCTAAGTGACCCAGCTTTCACCCTGGTTTATATACTGATCCTGATATCATATTGTATGGAATATTTCTTTGTACACTTTGGATCAGCTGCGTCTCATCTCAGTTTCTTGTACTCCCCAGCCTACTCACTGGCAGGGTGGTGCGAGAAGCTAAAAAGTCCTTGACTTAGTGTAAACCCTGCTTAGCAACAAGTAAAACATCGGTGCATTTTCTACATTATTCTCGTCCTAAATCCAAAACACAGCGCTATACCAGCCTCTAAGATGAAAATTAACTCTATCCCAGCCAAAACCAGGACCTGAGAAGACCTGGAAGTCCAAGAACGTCTATAGACAGCAACT
This sequence comes from Buceros rhinoceros silvestris, assembly GCF_000710305.1. Taxonomy (NCBI): domain Eukaryota; kingdom Metazoa; phylum Chordata; class Aves; order Bucerotiformes; family Bucerotidae; genus Buceros; species Buceros rhinoceros. The sequence goes on from NW_010414400.1 coordinate 167,823, forward strand.
CTTCACATGAGTAACACAAATATTGTACACTGTACATCCTCTGGCTCTGAAGACACAAGATTTTTCCTGTGCAATGACACAGAGCACTGACAGCAGGAAAGGTAGGTAGACACTGGCCTTTGTTCTTCAAACGATTTTCTCAAACTCTCCAGCTGTCCTACTGACAGACTGGCCAAAGTTGTCCCATAGAAATTGCAGTGAAGAGAGAAACAGCATAACCATCTCGTTCTTTTATTACCCAAAGATTCCTTCTTACAAATTTTTCATCAAAATTTCAGCCCAATAGGCCATAATCAGAAGAGATTTCCAGAAGTGTCATTACTCGGATGCTCATATGCAACCTGGTGCTCCCAATGAAATATTAATGAGATATGACTCTTAGCTAGACTTCTGTAAACACAGAGAACACACTGAATAGTTAACAGTGCCTGTCTGCCACCAATTGTTGACTTCTTTTTGCACAATAGATATTTATACAAAAACAAGACAAAACCATACTGTTTTATTCAAAGTCAGTATTGATAATTAGTGGGTTTTATATGGAAATTCTCAAGTCTGACCATATGAATGTGATAGAGATTTCCTTAAAATGAACCTACCAGTCAGCTCATCTGTGTTACTGGAGTTTGAGAGCTCCTTAAAGTATTCTTACCAAAACTTTCATATAATTCCAATCTGGGCGAGGTAAGCCTGCATTCTGTATCACTTCTTAGGTGTCCTTGTAACATTTCAGGAACAAAAAAACCCCCAAAGATCACAAGATATGGTTGGATAGTTGTTTCACAGCTGCCCTGGCACAGTGATTGCAATTTCTGAATACTCTAAGGCCCATTAACTGTTTGGGAGGCAGAAGTTCTCTGGACACTTCACTGCTGATTGTTTACAGGTAAGGGTAATAATTTCCAGGGTATACACTGAGCCTGACCACTTCCTGCCTGTCTAGGTCTCCTGAGGCATCGCTGTAACAGGACTATTCTGGCAAAGTGATGAACCACCCTCCCAAGAGCCAGCTTGTCAAGGCTCCAGTTAAGCTTGCACCTGGAACACAGGTGTACGCATGTTTAAACATTGACAGAGAAGGAACTAACATAAACACAAGGGGAAATACTTCGTCTCAGTCCACTGGCAGCAGCACACCCACAAACCTGTTTATTCATTAATGCAGCAAACCCAAGGAGAACTGCCCATTGTCACGGACTGGAGCAACCGAAGGGTATGTAGATTTGTGTTTTAAAGGGAATTCTCAGTATTCAGAAAAAGCTAACTATAAACCCCAGAGGACTACTGAACTGGAATCTCTCCCAGCTTGAGAAGTAGCCTTTAACCTGATCAAAATCAGCACCTCCAGAAGGGGAGGCTGTTACTGTTAAACCATCAGGCATAGGATCGGTAGAAATGTTTCTGGAATTGCTTTTACCTGTCAAGAAATGTGGTTTTACTTAAGTCACAAATTTCTAAGGAAAGCATTAACTTCAACAAAATTGGTTCTTATTTTTCTTCTCAGAAAAACTGAGACCTATTTTCAACCTGAATCAGCATTTCTCTCCAACTGCACTTGGAAGTCTAAATGATGTGAAATGACACCTTCGTTCAAAATGGATGTTTTGATTTAACCCTTCAAAACATTAAATTCAGATGCATCAGAATCACTTTTTCCAGAAAATTCCAGGCCATTTTCTATTATGCTTTAATCTTCCCTCAAGTTTCAGACTGAATAAACCGGCCATTTCAAAATTCTCTACGGAACAGAAATTCTGACCCTCTCCAGCAAGTTTCTAGACCACTCTTTCACTGTGTAAAACAGAGGTGAAAATAATAAGCTCTAATGACAGAAACAAGAGTAAATTCCATTTTTCAGAAGTAAGTAAATTCATACCATTGAGAGCTGCAGGTGTTGAGAACTGGCATAATTTCAATAAGTGAGCCATTATCCCCTATGACCTCAAAGAGTACATAAACTAAAACAGCATTCAATACCAGAGGTCAGTCCTTTTAATTCACTGTGCCAGTAAAAGTTCTGTCAACACTGCAGACTGCAAGTGAACACAGACATACTAGAGCTATCTTTAAAAAGCGACTTAGGATACCACGAACACACTAATTTAACCTGTTCCTCAAGTAAAACGTTGGCCTGCTGAGTGCTCATACTTTGAGACAGCAAGCAAGTCAGCAAGTCAGCTCTGTGACAAATGCCTTCCTACTCTCTTCCTCCTTTCTAGACATTTCCACAATTTTGAAGCAGTATTATTTGATTGCAGGCTGCTTCCTGAAGCTGCTTCCTTCAACTGTCTGTAGAACACGGTGGGAATCTCTCTACCGACTTTAACTGGAGTGGGATCAGGCCCTAAATAAGCAGTGGTGGAATCCCTAGACTTGGGGACTGAGCAGCTGTCTCTGCCTTTCCGAAAGAAAAGGGGGAAAGTTATTCCTGCAGCTGTTTTCCCCTAAGTGCCTTCACGCCAAACTGCAAGGGGACTGGAGGGAAGGGGAGAAGGTGGAATTTTAATAACCCATTAAAAAGCAGTATGGGCCATTGCGCAGCAGCTCTTTCAGTTCTACTCAAGCAGGGTCACTGCTGCCAGGCTCAGACAGCCCTAAGGGCACGGGAAAAGTCGTCCTCTTGTTTTCACATCTCATTCACAGAATGGATAACGAGAGGGAGGGAGGGATCAGCTTTTGGGTTAATTAGCACCACGAACAGACAGCTGCATTGTCATTAAAAGTTCAAGAAGTCATGAGGGTCATCACTGAACTGCAAGATGTACACACACGCACACGAGGCACACGTCTAAGCCTGGATTTTTAGCAGCCTTTTTCGACTCCGATTTTCCAGTACCCCAAGAGAAGCACTTTGAGTCAAGAACACTGAACTGTTGTAGCTCTGCGGAGAAGAAAGAAGCACAAAGGCAATTCTTCTGAATGCAGTTGTTCATCCCCTTGGAACTGCCTAATTTCACACTTAATATACCAACTAAAAATAGCTACACGGCTTTTTTCCCCTGAGAAAAATCAGAGGTGTGGCTTACCAAAGTATAGTTTCACGTCCGCTTCTAATATTCTGTGGGATAAGCAGAAGCTCAGTTAACAAAACCAGGCTATTGGTGCACACAGTTTCCTTCCACTGATTCCTCCCACAAGTAAGGAAAGTGAGGAAGTGCAAGTGTGTATTAGCAAATCCAGAAATGAGCATGTATGAATAAGAATGAAAAGATAAAACCTCTAAAATGACAAGGACTGCTATTAATAAGGTTTGGAGCAGTGCTGGCCTGAGGGAGTCACCAGTTGGCTTAAAAACGAAACCAACAAATTATCCAACTATGCAAAACAGCCACAGATTACATTCTCGTCTCCACAGTTTGCAGTAATACTTTCTGGTAAGGGATTTTGGTGAAAACGCACCAAGATGAGCAAGGATTCCTCTGCCACCTTCCAAACAGGGCAGGGAAGAAATACAGCCCTGGGTAGTTGAAGCATTACTGCGTCTACAGAAAGTACACTGGCATTGCCTGGTCTTGTCAGCTGTAGCTTTGCTGCCAATACATTCTAAAACCAAAATGGGGCTAAAACCACTATTATTGTAATGAAATCTCACCAAAATGTAGTTTTCCGTTTCTGGGTGAAAGGAACACAAATCCTGCTTGCTCTTGCTATTAAATTGACAGGCAAACACGTAGCTAGCTCAGGAGTGTATAGTTCCATTTAATACTTGGTCTTTGCCAAGGGAAATTACTCTGGGAATACAGAAACCTTTTTTTTTTTTCTTTTTCATTTTAAGCATTATAGCTCTGTTGAATCCAGTGTACACTGGCTGTCGACAGTACTGATTTTCAGTATGTTTATAATAATACAGCTGTTGGAGCATCTATAGCAGAGATGTTCTCATGAGGAAAAAAATAGAAGAGACATAGTCCAAAATTCAGTGGGGGAAACAACATACATCAGCATTTTTGTTCTAATTGCCCGAGTTAAGATGGCTGCTGTGACCTCTGATGGATTTCATCAGAGAATGAAGTCTAAGTAAGCTCCACTTAAAAAATTCCTCTGAATTCTATCCTTCCCATTCACGACTCTGGGTATATTCTGGAATAAAAACTGCCTTTTCCATTATTTTTCTGCTGTGTAACCTGATGACAATAATATTTCAATAACAACATTGGTTGATCTTTCCTTGTTAGTCCACATATATATTGAGGAATATACCCTGGAAGGAACCCTGCCAGATGCTGACTTATGATGGCTAGATGAACAAATACAGAGCCTGCACAAAAATTTGTGTGTGCCTAGGTGTGCCAAAACAACCGTTCTGTTCACTCTTCTGTCCTCCTGTCAAAAAGGCAGGCTAGTCAGGATGTGTGTAGGCAATGCCGTCACTTTCAGAAGAGGAGAGCTTTCAACAGCACAAAGGACAGAGTTTACGTCAATGTCCCAAGCTGCCATACTGCATAAAAGACAAACAGGAAAACAGTTTCTGAGGCAGGAGGGCAAGAGAGACCCAGTGCTTTCCTTTGCCCTACCTCTTCCAACAGCCATAAGTACTGGAAGAAATTGGCATGAGAAGGGCGTTCAGAAACAAACATGAGATCTTGCACTGACAGGAAGGAACCTATTGGCTTGAAAACTTTCCGGTACTAGTGAAAGCTTTGTTTCCCATCCAGCCAAATACACAGGTGCAGTCTGCTTTGTTCAGTCTATGCTATTTCTTCAACCGATTTGAACATGGCATTCGAACAAAGGCCAGTAAGGACCTGTTTCCCACTTTGCTTGCTGTTTTTTCAAAAGTGTCAGTCTGCCGGAAAGGACAAGTCTCCACAGTATCAGGCTGGCAGTGCTACTTTAGCAGGTTCCTGCTAAATCACACAATACTGAGGGATGTAGGACTCTCTAACACAAGGATTTATTAGTCCTGGCGTTACAGTCCCATAATTACGTGGCATCAGGAGAATCCTCAGAACAAAATATGAGTAAATGCATGATTCCCATCCTGTTGGCCTTCCAGTCAAACAGAAAAAGAACAAACCAGAATAGACTAGGAAACTCAAGAGATAACTGCAACTTAGAATGCATGTGGGAGGTAGATCAGACATTCATACTGATAACAAAAATAGACTTCAGAGTTAAAATAACAAATGCCTTTAAAGAGTTTTGGAAGGAACTTAAAACTGCAGGGTTTGAATCAATCTCTAACTACAAGGAATTAGGGTGACAGCCACAGAAGGGGGCTATGGGAAAGTCAGACTATCCCACATCAGGCTTCTGGGAGGTGCATTTTATCATTATCAGAACTCCAGCCTAGCTGGATGATGCATATGACTCACTATCACACGTTCTGCTGCAGGGTGCTTATTCCAAAGTAGAGGTGTTAAAGGCAACATACTGGTAAGGGTCACTGGCTATTTGCCACCAGTTCTAGTCAATCTTCTCTCTGAATGGATAATATTCCATTAAAACCTTCCTGTGGCAGTTTGGGGTCTCTTAAAGTACCACCTAGGAGTTCTGTCTGATATTGTAGAATTTTCTATTTCTGTACTTCTCTGTAAAGCTGCAAACTGTTACACAGTGGGGGAAAAGCAGGACAGCTGCTTAATTCTACTGAAAATACACTGACTGTAGAGAAGATGGAAACAGACTTATTGAAGTCTCTTTTTTATCTTGATCCTCTAAGGCAATATCCAAGTAAATCCTTAATCCCCACCCCCCACCCCCTTGGGGGAAAAAAAAAAAAGAAAAAGGGACAGGTGCTGCTCTTCATATTTAGAAAACTGAAACAGAGGGCTTAAGAACTCATCCTGCCCTTATACCCCCAGCACAATCCTTTGCAGTACTGAGGCTCTTGCACAGGAACTGCTGCACTTTTCTTCCCACGCTTCTCTGGGTTTGTGATTTTTGCCCTGCAGGATGCTAAGGGAGGGCCCTGTATTTTGCAGCTATTGAAGTACTGTACAAGATAGCTACTTAAGTGCCCCAGAGGTCACTTTGCTGTTTTATTTCCTCTTGGTCTGATCCTCTTCACCAAAGCCTTTAAGGTATTCATTATTGCAAGTACTATACTTCTTCATGCAGTGTGGTCCCTTGACGAGTGTCTCCTGTTCCCTCTTAAACCTCTTTTCCCCACCCTCCCTTCTCCCAAATACCAGAAATTTTTCAGCTTTTAGCTCTGTGCCATATGTAGTATATAATTTACTGGAGGAAATTGTTTACTTAGAAAAAAGCCTAAGTATCCTAGTCCAGAGGTGAGAATGATTAATGGGGAGACTGTTTCACTCTTAAAGGACTCCATCCATTTTCCCCAGGAAAAGCAGGAGACTCAGCAACCTCACATCTCACAAGTAAAAGCATAGGACCCAGCAATCCTGAACTTCACAAGAGTTGGTCTAAAGGTTGTTTCCCACTGTCACCTCAACCACCTTTAATCTGCAATGTGCATTTCTCTAGACCTACGAAAGGCAGGCGGGATATTTATAGCAGTGTCAGAAGAGGCAGGAAGTAGGAAACCGGTGCGGTGTTTGGGAAGTGTATAAACGGCTTGGAACAGCCTGGAACTCCTTCCCCCAAAAGAACAAGGAGCTGAAGGAGAAGCATCTGGGGAATAGGTGGTTTTCTACAGATAGTCTCTGGCTCACTCCTCCTCTACCTGTTGCCTTTCCAACACCAGCCATTTCCTGTCTTTCAAAGTCAAGTGGAAGTTTTTCATTCTGTGGTCTTCCTGTCTTGGTACAAGCAAGCACATTCTTTCCCTTATATTTTAATTGTTTGGAGACCAACACCAAAACCTGCTCACTAGGGAGAGAGCTTTTAATTTACAGCTGATCCAAGAAGTTTGAGAGAGCTGATTAAATGTCAGAGGAGCAAGATCTTTGCTTGTTCACATATTCACTGAGCATGAGATTGAACTTGTTGTCTGATCAAATGCTCCAGTGCTCTTCTACAGAAAATTAACAGACTAACATAATACCAGCAAGCCTCCCTGCGGACTGCACTGCAGTAACACCCAATACTGAGGGAAACATGGAGAAAAGGAAACAGATGTTGAAGTCCCCATATGGTAATTACAATGCAGCATGAGAGAGTTAAAATTCATCTCCTTTAGTCTAGGCCAGCAGGAGCTTGGGTAATTTTGGACATGGCCTGTGGAACAGAAGTACTCCTGTTTCCTATGTGCTGTTGTGGGATCTTTTTTTTTTTTAATGAACCACCAGGGAGCAAGAAATAACAATGTGTTACCTTCAAGCTGTTGCACCTGGTGTAGCCATTACTATCTGTGCAAGCATTGTACAAATTTGGTGTAATTTATCTCTGCTTTGCTGAAGTACCAATGATCATGCAGAAACCTGGACCTTTATATGTCAAAGTCAAGGAATTAAGAAGGGAAAAATCTTCAGGGTCTCTTTTTCATCCCTGGGCCCTTTCACATACCTTTCCTTACCTCCCCAATAAACTAGTTCTAAGCATTAAGAGCCAGCAGGATAACCAGTACTCTGGCACTTTAACAACTGAGGGGTAACTAAGGAAGATTGCGGATTTTTTTCTTAGAGTGCGTGTTTTCGTCAAGAATCAATAACAAGCATGTGTTGAACAACGATGGCTCTGCTGTTGGTACACTCCCCTTTTACCTCCTCACTGCAGAGGGTCTGGTTACTACATCATATATATCAAAAGTACCTTTAGACAACATGCTACATTTGGCTTAATTTCATTTGCTTCTCCTGCTACGCAATCTACATCATTTTCCAGCTAAGCTGTATCTTCCTTATTACTCACTTGGTGAAAATAAAAGGACCCCAAGCCCTGCTCACACACCCATGCAACTTGCACTTCTGGAAGTGCTCTTTGAAGGAACTTTGCATTCACCTGTACGGAAGAAGGATACAGCTCGGCTAGAGTCCAGACAAAGTGCAAGTGCTCTGTCCATGGCCAGTCTACCAAGCCAGATCTTTTTAAAGACAACTGCCAATCAGAAAAGAACATGTTACAGGCTGTTAGAGAACATTCATTTGAGCACTGGATTCTTTTATGTGAGTTATCCTGCTTATGTGTTCCCTGAGGCCACAGTACCCATTCACTCTCCTGGATGGATTAGATTCACCTTGGGCATGCACCACATAGTTTCAGATGGAGTGGCCTATCATGCTTCACAGCCAATGATTATTCTTAGCCTGACCAGCCTATATCTAGTTCATCAATGCTTCCATAGAACCTCTCTCCCTTCTTCAGTAATCCTTCTCTCCTACTTATACTCCAAGACTAGTCTTTTAAAGGCCTTTGCCACTCCTACAGCTCCTAAATACCTTCTCCCATTACAAGTTTCCCGTTAACCCTACTGCTGTAGGCAGAAGTTTTCAAAGCTGAGCCACTGACATAGACCACCCCACTAGCGCAACCCAAGACCTTATCCCCCAGCTGACAATGGCCTCCCTAACATTTGCCCCAAGCACTGCTCCCTCCTGGTTCCTGGCACATTTTAGTCCCAGGAGGGACACCCCAAATCACCTCCTTTCTTCCCAACATAAAAATGAGACTCTACATCTCAAGCAAACCATAGCTGATATTTGAGGAGGTTTGATGCTATTTTTTTGCATATGCACCTCTCTGCTATTTAACTTGAGTTTTATTGTCTTTATACTGTTTCTAAGGGCTGAAATTGCCTTCTGGAAAGCTCTTACATAAACACTAGCAGGAATCTGGACTATTCATAGTCAACATTTATTCTACCAGCACGCAACTCAGAAGACTTCTACCTTGTTTCCAAAAGACTCCCAGCATCTTTTCTAGCTGGCAACAATTTTGAATAAATAATCAGGGTTGTGTAAAACTACTTGCATTTTTATGTTATTAGACATTGTCAGTTAATTCACTAAATGTTCACTCTGGTCCCTCAGGGGAAGGTTAACTCTTTTTTTTTTTTTTTTTACAATAGTTTTAAGCTCTCTAGTGTTTGTAACGTTCCTCTTAGAAACCTGAAGCCACCAAGTCAAATCCAACTCTGACACAAGATGGTGAAATACTGCTGAGATCAGTGGCATTGCATCTGCTTTACAAAATTTATGGGGCTGGTCCAGTATTTCCTTTCCATATTGATAACCGGACCAGATTTCAGAGGTAGTATAAGAGGTTGTAAATCCATTTAACCCATCTTGGTCTCATTAACCTCAGGCCCATCACCAGCCTAATATTTCCTATAGCAGAAATTTGAAATTCACTGGTTAACATTCATTTCTCAAGCTATTCCAAAGCAAATCCAGTTTAACCCTAGTTTTAAATAAGGACCTAGTCCACTAGGGGCAAATAACATCAGTAGCAGAGTCTCCAGTGGGCAGAACACCATAATTTTGACATGATCTTTTAAGGTATCTGCTCAAGAAGGAGAGCTGTGGGTTTTAATAAAGCCCCAGCAGTGTGCCTCCCTCCTCGTGTGTCCCAAGTACTTAGACACAGAGAGTTACCAAAGAGGTTGGCCTTGAGCTCTGCTATTTGCAACAATTGCCACAAAGCTGAGGACATTTTAAGAAGTCTTGCAACAGATCCAAATGTAGTCAGCTGCTCTGATCAACCTTGTTTCCTAAGTCCATGTAAGGTGTAGTTAGTTACAGAGCAGTTGGAGTCCAATAAAGTTACACCAATAAAATTTCAAGTGTCACATGTGGACGTTCTTCAGAGGTTCAGATGAGCTACAGCAGGTCTCTAAGTTAAATGAACTCCACGTTTGCTTAACTAATTGGCGTTTGAAGACCCAATTTTTCTCTCTTTTTTACCCTACCATCATTTCACCAGTACCATTTAAGTTTCTTCCAATTTATAACACCATGTGAAAGACAAAACCATACCCTGGGAGTCTAGAGCAATAACCAACATTAGAGCAAAAGCCTCTTCATCTTGAGCACCCCACACCAAAAAAAAAAAAAGAAAAAAATTCTCAAAAGGAAACTCAACCACATGCAGCTTAGTCTGGTCCAGAGCTGGCAAGGACTGCATGCCTGGCCTTGCCTGCTGAGTTAAACCAAGCTGTCCTCTCAGGTTTACTAGTTCGTATTAACTTCCAGAGAGCATCCCGTGGAAGCTTCATTTAAGGATTAGAACTCCTGTCCAGACCAAACAGGTTCCTTTCTTCAGTGATGCATGCTTGGTTGGGCTACAATAAGAGCACCACATGGTATTGGAGCCATGAGGAAGAAATGAGACCTCAGACAACACTGTTACATACATAAACTAAGTTGTCATCATAATAGCTTTAAAACCCAGTTAAGGCCACAGTGACTCAGTATGTGCTCCTACCAGAGATTCTTGGTCCCACCCAACATGACTGTCAGTGGGATTACGCATGAGTACAGAGATCCATTTCATCAGATGCCAATCCAGTTGCCCTATTTAAAAGACTCTGAAAGAGTAGGACTAACTGTATTTAGAGTCTTGGAAAATGTGAAATCCACTGATGAAGCTGAGAATGAATGTGACACCTCATGCCACTTCTCCTACAGTTAAACAATCAATTTTGCTCATGCTGAAAAACAGACATGAACAAAACAGGTCCTTCCCAATCCCAGATGAAAACTCTTACTAAAAAATGCTAGTACTGTATAAGGCGGTACATAGCCACGGTCCCACCAGCCTGCTTCTTCTCAGAAACATGAGTGGAGCAGTTGGCAGGTGCAAAGTTCTCAAGAACAGGTGGGAAATCAGTGAAAATAAGAATGAAAGAAATGTCTACATAATGCAAGGAGCTCTAAGGCTCAAGGTTAGAACATCTGGCTCTTTGCTGGCTCAGAGGTCTTGCTGGAGTTACTTCCTGCAGGAAATCTGGAGTAAGCATATGCAACAGTAACAAGGTACCAGAGGAGCTTTAAATAACATTCTGCACCACATCTTCCAAACAGTAATTCCCATCTCATTTTTTTAAATACATTTGGATACATATATTCTTAATACATATGTTTGGACAAGTGACAAACTCCAGATTCCACAAGGTGATCTCTCTATGTACTTTAATTAAAAATAACCAACAAAAAACAACAAATAAGCAACTTCTATTAAATAGGACAGTTCAGTTTAGAATGGTCATCTTTCTGTCAGAAGACATGGCCAGGCACAAGGAAGACCCTCTTTCACCAGTTTTTACCACGAACATTTGAAATCCATAAAAGTTAAACATATCTCATCAATTTTTTCCCATGTAAAATGGAACTCACAGCACCGCTTTTTTTGTAAGCCAAAAATTTGTTTAAAATTCATCTCAACTCAAAATTGGTATAATGATTAATTGGAGCTGGTTTATTTTAACTTTATAATTAATATGGCAAACCTTACTTGTCTGCCTTGAAGTGCAAGAAAGCACATGTAACCTCACTACAGAGTCTATGTCAAGGCAAAGAATGGATGTTCAAAATTTTATGTATGGCCAATTTCTTCTGCATATCTTAGCTCATTAGCGAGAAGGTGGAATGATCAAATGAATAAAACCAGAAAAGGAAAAGGGCAGGTTTTCAGTTAGGTGCTTAGACTTCGGGTCAAACAAATTCATGACCTTCCTCCTTCTCTGTTGTTTCTTGCTTTTCTTGTCTTGCATCTTCAGTTCAAAGAAGGCTAGCCACTGCAGGTGTTGTGAACTCAGTGTAACAGTATGACAGGATGGAGGCATGAATGGCTTCTTCAGCACTGAGGGGCTCTAAGAGCTTACCTTCACCTCCCTGAAGCTTGACAATTCCAACTCACCAAGAGTGAGGTTATTTAGAAAAGAGAGGGGCACTATCCACCAGCATACTTGCTGAAACAGATATTTCTTCACCCAGCCCAAACTATAGAAAGGAATGCTATTTTGAGCTCCTTTGAACTCAGCTAAGGGACAGCTAGTAGTGCCATAGCTCTTTTCTGAAGTACATGCACAAGATGAAAGTGAGATAGGTGTGGAGTGGACAAAGTACTTTCTTTATCGCTTGCAGACTGGTTTGTCAAAATCCAGCCTGCAATTTTGCATATTTTTCTCTTTTCTTTTTTGAAGGGGAGGTGGGACAGAGGGGGCCAAGCAGGAGGTGTTTTTCCAAACCTGTGAACTCAACATTCAGCAGCCAAGCTCAAAAGTTCCTGCTGTTCCTGCAAAAAAAAGGACAAACAAGCCTTTCTCATGTCAGCTATGTCCAGCTGGAAATGTCGCAGCTTTGTCACAATGGAACAAAGCATGCCTGGTGTCTGTTCTTTCAAAAGGTCTCTTAATTTAAACAAAAGAAAAATATTCACATCTGGAAGGGGTCGCAGGCAGGGGAGGGAGTGGAGGAAGCAAAGTTCAGATGGCAAGTCATAGCAATTGCTGTTTGTCTAATTATTGTGCTGCCTGTCCTGGCATATATCAATCCAGTTAAAGAAAGAAAGCCAAGAGTTAAAACAGCAATTTTATTATTGATTGATCTCACAGGGCCAGATGAGACACACCTCTTTACTTTTGCTCCATTCATCATGCTGGAACACTCACGTTGAGTGAAAAGACTCCTTGTGACCAGCCTGGCAGTAGTTCCTTTTCTTCCCCCCACCCCACGCCCCCTCCTTTTTTAATATATATATATAAAAAATATTGTTGTGTATGGAGTCCAAGCTTCCTTTGGAAGACCACAATCTTCACTTTCAAAAGATGTAGGTACTGGAAACCTGCCCCTTCCAGAGGGTTCATTTGACCATCTGTTTCTGTAAAGATTAAAATGTTCTAATGACTGCAGGGTTGGGAGGCTGTATCAGAAGTGAGCCACAGGAACATCAAAAATTAAAATGTCTGGTGAGATCAGATTAAAGGAGAAGAGAATAAACTTGAGACTAGGACTTCACTGGCTAAGCATGAAAGACTAACAGTAAGAGCTTTCGTTACATTCCTGAACTAAAGGTTTTCTCCTTTTTCAGAATTCAGTGCTTCTGAAGATGAAAAGCCTCTCCTAGGCTGCCACCTAGCTAGCTAATTTCTTATATTGTTTTAGGAGCTATTTTAAAAAGCTCTTTTGCTCCAGCCCTTACTGCATTGACTCCTCCCTTTTAAGCTAGCATTTTGTCAGGAGTTTCAAGAGCGATAAAGCTTGCTGCCAAGTCCCTTTCTTCCCCACAACGTGTTTTATAACCCAGCGTGTAGTTTAGTCTGTCCAAACACTGCACTAGGACACTGCCATCAGTTTCCATGGAGATGATTAACTCTTCCAGAGCTAGAAAGCCTTAGTGTGCTTTTTGCCTTTTCAGCACATGAGGAACATGACAGCATTTACTAAAATCAGCCCACAGAAACATCACATTTTCCAGACAGTTCTGGCAAATGTAAGGATTTACTTTTGCTTCAACCCATCAAACAGAGGCGTGGTCTTAACTTAACTTGCATTTAAGTCATCTACTAGAATGAGCTGCTCTTTCCCCTTGTGCTTCTGCTCCTTTGCCTGCCGTGACATCTGAAGGCATGACAGCCCCACTGACATCAACTCTTTGAACCATTATGTCTCAGAGCAAAGCCCAGGTATGAGATATAAGGAAGAGTTCCAAAGAGAGAAAGGAGAGATGAAGAGCTGACTTCAAACTCAATCAGAAATGAGAGTAGAAAGCAGAAAAGCCTTGTGGCATAAAGTTTAGGAGCATTGTTATATGAAACTTCATAGTGTACCACACTCTTAGTCACACATCTATCAAACATATACTGACAGGGTGTATTCATAACAAAAATTTACTCAATACCATTTTTACAAGTTTAATTCAACTGAAAACTACCCTTAATCTAGTATAAACATGACCTAATCAGAGCAAGAAATTAGACTTTCTCCCAAGCTAATGAAGGCCACATGCTGTCATCAACTTTAGCTGTGGAAAAATGGTTACCCTGGCTTTGACAGGAAGGGCAATCTCCCTGGTAGTTGCCACTTAGGTGGCATGCTTGTTGATCCAACTATGAAAAAGGCAACAGAACTTTGAATACTGTAGTTTCCTGGAAGAGTTCCCCCAGTATAATGTTATTTTATAAATATTTTCCAGGCTATCATCACTGAAGCAAACTGTAACATTCCCCACACTTTCAACCTCATCGGCTGTCTGCAAGCTGATTGTAACAGGACTTTTTTTACATTCAAGAGCAGATACACTATGTGAACTAGACAAGAATAACCACGCATAACTGCAGTTTCTGTAGAGGAGTTAAAGGCAAGAGAGATTTTTTTTTTTAAGCTTGGCTAACTTGACAGAGCCACTGGCAGGGTTCATAGCAATGGGTGTTCTGCTGCAGTGAGAATTATTTTCTATTTGACTTTCATAGCAGTTGCCAGGAGGATTTCTTTGCAGACTCTGCTTGGAGTCAGTACTATGTAGGTACAAGCAGTGCAAAGTCTCCCAACAGCTTTTACAAAGTGCTACTAAGACAATCCACAGAGGTGCAAGAAGACTTCACTCATGCAGTCCACTCAACTGCTGAAGTGACAGCCTGTATTTACTGTTATGTGGACATGTGTCCAGGATTAACTCAAAGGACACTACTAATTGGTTTCACATACTTTGCCACAGGACGGTTACAAGAAGCAACCCTATTCAGTTAATCTTCCTTGGTCACAAACAAACCAAAGAACTTGAGACCAGAGTCTCCATTACCTCCTCCCCAGAGATTCTGGATGTTCCTCTCGTCCCCTACCTAAATTTCACACAGTGAAGATCCCTGGGGATGCTAAAACCCATAGCAGAGAACATCAGCCAGGATCCAGCAAAAGTGTTTCAACTTTCCAAAAAGCATGCACATTTGCACACCTCCCACAGATGCAAAGATCTCAACATGGCACGCAGAAAGCATGGAGACACTTGTTATCTGCTCTTCCAGCCCTTCCTGAAGTTACCGGTGCAGCACCACAAGCCTATGTGAGCCGCACCTTCCAACATCGACCACCACAGAAGTTTCCTGGCTTGAGAGAACTTGTCCTGATCCTGCCTCCCATTATTTGTCACCGGGTTGTGGAGGAAATTTTGGCTGCCCACCCCTGCAACGGTGGTTTTCTCTTGCTGTAGGAAACAAGCCACTCTTACCGATTTATTTAAAGTATTTCTTGGAGAGGCTGCCACTGATGCAGTGCGATGAAGCTCGCTGTCGCAGCCTGCCTCACACCCTGCCACCCCTCAGGAGGGCTGGGCGGGGGTCTGCCACCGCACACCTCTCCTCTTCCTCTTTC
>NW_010414400.1:183064-183537 GCF_000710305.1 Buceros rhinoceros silvestris
CGGCCACGGAGCCATAACCTACCTTGAAAGGTCAGGTCACCCCTCACTGGTTTTAGCTGCCCTACCTCTGTGTTCTCTGGGTGACTCGTAGGATGAAGGTTTGCTTGTGGTGACAGCCCAATTGCTGCCCACACCCCCTCAGGGTCCCACAGAACTTTCTAGACACTCGGGCTTCGCAGCAGCGGGTCAGGTGCAGCCTCCCCACGCAAGAAGCCTCAGCTTCCCCTCAGGCGCTCCTCCTCTCAGCCCCGGAGGAGCCGCTTCATCCCAGGCAGCGGAGGGGAGAGGGTGGGACGCCTGCCCGCGGCACTTACCGATGTCGGAGTTGCAGAAAGCGTCCTGCGGGTGGATGGGGACGCAAGTGCACGCCTCCACCACCAAGTCCCGCAGGCTCCAGCTGCAGAGGAACACGACGAGGAAGCTCAGCCACGCCGTCATGTTGCCCCCCGGGATGCCTCCTCACTTCTGCGGCG
>NW_010414401.1:0-7069 GCF_000710305.1 Buceros rhinoceros silvestris
GCCCCACCGGCTGCCGGGTAAGGGATATCCCCGCTCGCCCCTGGCTGGAGCCAGGCAAAGCTTACTCTGGTTTTCCTCAACTTGTGTATATTCACTCTTGCTGAAAGACCTCGGAGTATCTGCAAGACAGAAAATGATGAAGTAGATCTTAGCACTGCTAGTTATTATTAGAAACCAAACCAAGTCTTTAGTAGCAGGGAAGATTTTCCTGAGCTTTCACTGTCGGATTTCTCTGGCAGTACAGCTTTCGGTATTCTGTATAAAAGAAACTTACGAGAGTAATGCTGAGAAATTGAGAAACGGATTTTGGTTTTGGTCTTGCAAGATGTTTTCCTGACCTCTGGTCAGTATCCCAGTAGAACCCAATAGCTTGTTATCAAGATTTCTTAGTGCTGAATGGAAATAACCGTTTGCAAGTCCCCTAGAGTAGGTGTTAAATGAGATACAGAACTGTGGCCCCAGCCCTGATAAATCTGTCATCATTCCAATGAGCTCCAGGTGGGCTTCAGTGCCCAGAAGCTGCTTTTCTTAATCAGCAGAAGTTGGAGCAATGAATAAATGCATGTTAATTCTTCTCTACCAGGAAGAAGGGAAAGGCATCTGAACATAAAGATCAGCTCTCCCGGCTGAAGGACAAAGATCCTGAATTTTATAAGTTTTTGGAGGAAAATGATCGCACCTTGCTGGATTTTGATGCTTCAGACAGCTCTGACGAGGAGGAGGCATTGCATGTGCCACCTGATACACTGGAGGTACGCAGCCCTTTTTGGCCTGCTGTGATTAATGATTTCAATTACGTACATGTTCAGTATTTGAGTTTTACTGCGAGGTCTAAGTATATTCAGGTGTGTAGTGGCAGAGGTGGCTGGGGAGGAGCTTCTCCAAGGTCATGTGCAGCTGTGCAGGCTTGTAATCATGAAGTCAGCTGTGGGTCTGAACTGAGCACAAGGAGTTTGGTGATGATGGAGAAAGAGCCTTCGAGGATATTTTCTCTGTGGCTTCAGTTTTGTGTCACCTTTCCTGATGAGAGTTTGTTTTGCCTCAAGTGATGTTTTCTCCTTAATGTTTCACCTTACTGCACATTGGATTTATGTAGCAAAGCTGCATAATACTGTAATACCTCTCATTTCGTTACTGCTTTACACAAAGTGCTGATAACAGCGTTGATAACATCCGTGCTGCTGACCTTCCTCTTCACTAGCTACTCAGCAGAAGAGGTGTGTAAGCCTTTTCTCAGTCTTGGTACCAACTTCTCTAGGAAGCAAGTGATGAAGAAGAAGAACACGAAACAGTCAAACGCAAGACAGTTTCTTTCATCCGTGTGACCTTGAAAATAGTTGAAGAATGGAAAAAAACTGCAGAGGTGAGCAGAGAGTTGGAATACAAGGCACTTGAGCATTCCTCCTTTAACATTCTTCTACAACTGGTCACTCTCTAAATGACCAGCTTTCAATCTGTTCTTTTTCTACAAATACGCCCTACACACAAGGTCATACTCCTGGAGCTCTTGTTACTTCAGTATGACTTGGCCTGGCAGTTTTTCTTGGGCTGCAAGATCAGAGTTACTTGCACTTCATCTGATGGAGAAGCTAGAGAAAGTTGTCTGCCTTAGAACAGGTCACAGTCGGTAACTTGATTTTTTTTCACCCTCTTGCTAAACATTGGGCTTTTGTCAGCTCCCAGAACTTTTTAGTCCCAGTAGTGATGAAGCGGCTTTGCTGCTTCTGACTGAGAGGGGTGGGAAGGCCAAGTTGGAGAGGCGTTTGCAGCTGATTGATTGCTTCTCAACCTCCAACCTGTTAAAAGCCCTAGAAGCCGACAGTCGACTGAACATGAGCCAGCAGTGTGCCCAAGCAGCCAAGAAAGCCAATGGTATCCTGGCATGTATTAAGAACGGTGTGGCTAGCAGGAGTAGGGCAGTGATTGTCCCCCTGTATTTAGCACTGGTGAGACCGCACCTTGAATACTGTGTTCAGTTTTGGGCTCCTCATTTCAGGAAGGATGTTGAGGTGCTGGAGCGGATTCAGAGAAGGGCAACAAAGTTGGTTAAGGGTCTGGAGAACTTGTCCTATGAGGAGAGGCTGAAGGAGCTGGGACTGTTCAGTCTGGAGAAGAGGAGGCTTAGGGGGGACCTTATTGCTCTTTATAATTATCTTAAGGGAAGTTGTAGGGAGGTGGGGGTCAATCTCTTCTCCTATGTCGAAAATGACAGGACGAGGGGGAATGGCCTTAAGTTGCGCCAGGGGAGGTTCAGGTTGGATATTAGGAAAAAATTCTTTACAGTGAGGGTTATTAAGCATTGGAACGGGTTGCCTAGGGAGGTGGTGGAGTCCCCATCCCTGCAAGTGTTTAAAAATCGTGTGGATCTGGTGTTGAGGGACATGGTGTAGGGACCCTGGCAGTGTAAGGGTAACGGTTGGACTCGATGATCTTTGAGGTCTCTTCCGGCCGGATGATGATTCTGTGATTCTGTGAAGCCCATTTTGGAGCAGGTGAAGGCCAACAGCATTCCTTAACACTGTCCCAACTTTTTTCCTTTGAGTTACAGGATGGAACTGTTTTTGCAATCAAACTTACAATGAATTCCCATGTTCCTCTCCCAGTAAAGTGCTTCAGTGTCGTGCTTGCTTTTCCTGCTCCTCAATCCTACTTCTTCTTTCTCCAGAGAAGGCTAACACCAAAACTCTTCCATGAAATCACTCAAGCCTTTAAAGCAGCTGTAGCCACCACCAAAGGAGATAGTGAGGGTGATCCCAGCAAGTTTCAAATCACTGATGCTGCAGGTGAGTTGGTTACCATCCTAATTCTGTGAGAGAAGGGGAGTCATTTGGTAGGGAAGTTTTAGCAGAGAGTGGGGATAAGTGGTTGCAGGAGTTAACTTACCCTTTCATAGGCTTCATTTCACTTAAGTAGCTTATCTTCCTGATGGTGAGCCTGAGCAGCGGTATCTCTGCTGTCCCAGTGTGAAGTGCATCTCTGAGAGCTTGCAGAGCACTGAGGAAAGGACCTTGCTTTGTTCACCAGACTGCTTAGGGTGCAGCTGAACCTAGGTGCTCTTTATACGCTTGTAGTGCAGGGTGGTTTTCACAGCTTCTGCTGTAGCTTCTTGCTGATCCCTCTTAGAACTAATCCTACCAGACTGTTTTAAGTCCTCTTACTAACTAGTGTTCTGTAAGCTCACAACAGTTCAGAGCTCAGGTGCACTATTAAGTTCACATTCCCCTAGCCAGGATCTCTCAAAATCCTGTGTGTTAAGATCTCTTTCTCCACAGGATTATCATGCCTGTAGAACAATGATGTGCAGCCTCTCTCCCCAGCCTTAGCCCCCTTTTGCCTGAGCTCCACGTTTTGCAGAGTCCTGTGTTAGACTTGCAGCAGCATGGCTGACTGGGAGATGTCTTCAGTACTTTTCTCACTGCATTTTATCAGTTTGTTACTGTGGGGTGGGACTACTCAAACCCATGTGTTCTGAATCCTTTCTTACCTGGTGTAGGGCTTTTTCTGTCTCTTTCAGGGCTTTTGGTTAAATCACATTCTTTAATGTACAACATTACCTAGAATTCACATATCCATTTCTTTTTTTTTTAATGCCTTTAATTCTCATTATGGTTTGGGGGAGATTGATGGTAGTACACGCTGCTGGTCATGGGTCAGGCTGCTTTTATGTTTGGTGCTGTTTGCTTGGAGAGCAAATTGATAGATGCCCCCTGTGCCAAAAAGCTGCCAGTTGTAATCCTGCTGTTTAGATTTTAAAAGTGTAGGATTAGACAAACCGATGTTTTAAGGAAGCTTGTGGAAACGCAGTAGTTCTGTGGGAATTTCTGGCTTCAGTTCCTTGGGGAGCTCTTTTCAGATCAGCTGAGAAACGAGGAATGCACGGAAAAATCATTTACAAATGCTTTACTGCCTTTCTTTTACCAGTGTTCAATGCGCTTGTGTCCTTCTGTGTGCGGGACCTCTTCCGCTGCGTGCAGGATCTGCTGCTCCTGAAACCCCCAAAGAACAAACTGAAGTAAGTCTGAGTGCAAAGCAAGCTGGTTGGGGTTTTTCAGAACCACAGCCTGGCCGTGGAGCTGGAAAGTGATGGCAGCTCTTCCCAAACACTCACAAAGTTGCCTGAATTATATTCACAGTCATCTTAGCCAGGTTCTTCTTTCTGCCCCAGAAGTGTGTCATTTGTAATATTAGATGCCAGCTTTTTGTAGAGGATGTGTGGCTGCAACAGAAGGACATCCAGAATCACGTGTGCTTGCACTCAGGAGCACTGCTAAGGCTTTATGAGCTGGTTTTCAGACCAAGCCTGTGCCTCTCTGTAGGCAGAGTGTCACAAGTACGTGACTTTGGCCAATCCAGGGCTTTAGCAGGTGTGTTACACCCCAAGAGGTTCACCTGTGACAGAACTGTTACTTCTTTTTGCTCTGCAAGCAGTTGTTTTTCTCACTGGTGATATCAAGGAACCAAACTCATTGTTCTTTGTGCTGCTGAAATCTAATTTATTCGCCGGGGATTTTTTTAAAGCTAAACCTAAGTCCTACTCTTTTCCAGAATGGTCCTTCCTTCCACCAGCCCGCTTTGGAGCAAGCTGCGACTGGACATAAAATCATACCTCAGCTGTACCATACAGGTGAGAAATTCCAGCATGCTTGTGGTACTGGGGTCAGCCTGTGCATTGCTGGGTTTTTGTTCGGGATATCCTGGAATGAGACAGATGAGCTTTTGCGTCTGTAAACAACACTGCTAGAAGACAAAGATAATTAATAAAGCAGGTAACAATGTACCTGGAGATGCTTTTCCCTTTGAAAAGACAGTTTGAGGGTGACTTTCTGATCATCACAGTACTGTGAACCGTGGATATTGGTTTCTGTGCATTCTGCAGAGAGTGAATAAGACTTACTGGCTGTGAGTGCCATAAGCAGAAGCAGTCACTGACTGTTGAAGCCTTGGGCATCTGACATTGGTGTCCATCCACTTCCCTGTCTTATTTTGGAAGTATTTCGTCTAACAGTTCGGAGGTCTGTAGGATGGTTGTGTCAAAGCGAGTAGCCTGTGAAGAAGTGGCTGGCTTAACATTGTCACTTCTGTCTTAATTTGTCAGACAAATTAATATTTAATGGGCTTTGAAGTGGTTTGCAGTGGTGTGTTCCTGCATTCTGCATCTTTAATTCAATTTTTGGCACTGTGGTCTTGCCACTTCTTGTGGTCAGTACTAAGATGATGTTATGTCGATAGCATCATATATGATGTCTCTGTGATTGTCTCCATCCTGCTAGGATATCCCATCCATCCAAAGATGCTGATGCTGGGCCTTGGAGAGACAATTAATGGGTTATTTCTGAAGGAAATTCCTGGCCCTACCCTCCCCCTTCCCCCCAAGTTGCTTTTTTTTTTTTGAGATTGCTTCATCATGTTTCCCCGAATTTGGAATATTAAAAACAGCAACATTTAAATACTCAAAGCTGAGGGAAGGGGATATAAGAAAAAGAAAGTACTGGTGTTTCTTAGCTGTAACCTGGCAGAGGTTGACTTGGCAGAAAGAGCATTTTGATCCGTAGAACTTTTTTCCTCTAGTCATGGTGCCTCTTGCCAGCAGCAGCAGATTGCAGTAGCAAAGGGGGCGCTGGTGCTGCAGTCCCAGTGAGGTGATCCCTGATGCTGAGTGCCCTCACGCCCAGCCTCCACTACGGTCGTTTCCTGGCATAGTCACTTCTGAACAAGATCATCATTCCTTTTGGTGTGTGAGGGGCTTTGCGAAGGAGACCTGCTCAGTCCAGAGTCCTTGCAGTGCAAGGAGAATGAGGACGAAGGTTAAAAGTAGAACAACTGCCTCTGCTTCCAGGGACTCCAGGAGGGGGCACTGCATCAGGCAGAGCCTTTCTCAAATTGAAGTGGCTTTGAGCTTACTCTTGTCTTCAAATTAAATGGCGAATGTCTCTATTTTGGCTCTGGGTGAGCTGAGCTGGAAATGCAAATATATTGTTTCTTAATAGTGTGTCTAACCTTTTTCTTGAGCTAGAGTTAACCTCCTGATCCCCAATAGTATTCCAGCTTCCTGTTAAAGAAATCCTCGTGAAACCCAGTAAGTTACCAGAGAGCTCAGATGCTCCGTTTCCAAGCCTTGTGTAGACTGAGGGTGTCTTCATTGTGCTTCAACCATTTGGAGTGAGATGACAGAGGCCTGGGTGTCACACAGCCTTAGGATGTCTTCTCCTTTGTGTAGCATACTTGGGTGAGGTTTTCTGTGGTGGGCTCAGGTGCTGTTAGCCATCCAAGTCCAGTAGCCTAAGCTCACATTTACCAGGGTGATGTACTTCAGGGGAGTTAGTTAACCTGCCAGGTATCTGTTCCTTTCCTGATGCAGCTTCTATGGATTTGTTTGAGCTTCTTCCTGGGGAAGCCTGGTCTTCCAGTCCTTTGGTAACACAAATACTTGGAAACAGCAAAATACAGATGCTTAATGGTAAAGGAAGAGTTGATGAGGACTACACACTAAATGGTACTGTTTTGTTTTCTCTCCATAGCTCCTGTCTTCTTTAACAGAAGCCTCGGTCAGTGCAGCAGTTCTTCAGCACGTCAACTCCATAGTGCCTTATTATTTGTCCTTCCCAAAGCAGTGTCGTGCGCTTCTCAAGGTAAGGTGACATGCTGTGCTATGTCATTTGGACCCCAGGTTCGTTCCTTACCCCCTCGGATGAGCCTCTCACGGCATTTGGGCTGAATCCCATGACAGTTCAGTTTCTTGTACTCTTTTCTCCTTGCTTTTCTTTTGGTCCTGGAAAGGACCCCGCTCCTCTTACAGGTCTTTAGGTGCCACAAAGTGCAATTCGTACTGAGGTGAGTGGGCATGTGGGTCTGCATGTAGCTACTGCTAATCCCCATGCAAAGCAACATGGGGTTGTTTGGGGACACTGTCTGCTTCCTCATGGCAGATGGAGTAACTGCCGCCCGCGTGCTGAGTCTGTGCCTGGCTCTGGTAGTGTTTCACTCGCAGGAGCCGGGGGTGGAATATTTTTGCAGCAACTTAGTCACAACTGCTGAGCACTTAAGAGCAACAAAGGAGGCGTGGAAGAGC
>NW_010414401.1:7165-14149 GCF_000710305.1 Buceros rhinoceros silvestris
GAGAGGACAGCAGGGTGACATTTAAATGAAAAGCTGCAGCACAACATTGAAATGAGGCTGGGAACCCTTTGATGATACAGATGACTGGTGTACGGTGAGGGGAGGCTGGTACACCTGGTATCAAAGATGTAGTGGTCTACTCCGAACTGCCTGTGGCAGCGAGCAGGCTTCTGCAGCCCTGCAGCTGTGATCTTTCTGATTTCCTGGAGAGTTCAGTAGTGCAGATAAGGTAACCGGTTTTTGGAGGCATCAGCTATGTTTGTGGTCCCACTGTACCAGATGTTTCGTAACCGGGCCAGCCATGTCCAAGCAAATCTATGCTCTGAACAGGCAAATGGAGGCAGGCTGGGAAAGAACCAAATCTGTGTGTTTGCTTCCCAAGAAGTTGAGGAGAGAGACCAACATACGATTGTGCAGAGCTGTGTAAGACTCAGGTTAATGAGTCAGGGGTGGGCTGTCTGTTAGCCCAGACTTCTGCACAGGCTGACCTGCCCCTCTCCAGCTGTTGTAGGTGTTTTGATGATGCGCAGGGTGCTTGTCACCATGCTTGTATCACTGTGACTAAGGATATGTCTCAGCAGAAGTGCAGCCGTACACAGGTCCTGTCTCTAGCTCCAAGCCCTGCTGCTGCTGCTGTCATTTGAGTTAATACAGTGAATAGAATGTTCAGGGAACTGAAATTAAGTCAGGTGTACCACGAGAAGATGTATCTTGGGAATTGCAACCTCTTTGCCCGGAGGGACAAAACATTGATAAATTCAGAAATCAAACCCTGGTGTCCCTTCTCAGGGAGGAGGGAGAAAAATGCATCTTTGATAGCATTCTGTGAGAACCGAGGATTTGGTGTTCGTAGTGAGAACTGCAGTGTGATTGCAGTGTAGTTATGTTCTGCAGAACTCAGTGTAAGTCATAAAACATTACGACTTTTGTCGGGCTGGAAGATGTATTGGCCAAATATGTCACTAGTGGGGTGTTGCTGCCTGGGGGATGACAAGGGAGCTCTGCAGAGCCGAGGAGGTTGTTGCATGCACAGGCTGGTGTCTGTGCTCAGAAGCTCAAACGTGTATTTAGGCAGAGATGTGTATTTTTCAGAGATGCAGGTTTTGGACAATTTCCTTTATTGATTGTGGAAACATCAATCTTGCTTTTCATGTGGTCTTACAGCTAAAGTATGAGGACAGAATGGCTGCCAGTGCTGTCATGACTGATTCTGTGACAATACAGCCTGCTATCTTTGTGTCGTCTTCCTCCTCTTGTTTGGTGTGAAGGAGGGAAGTTTGGGCCTGTCTGTAACCAGGAGGCCACTCTCCATCCCTTCGCTTATCCACACCTTTTATTTTGTGTTCCAGCAAGCAGTTACCTTGTGGAGCACAGGCGAGGAAACAGTGAGAGTACTAGCCTTCCTTGTGCTGAACAAGATCTGCCGCTACAAGAAAGAGATGTACCTAAGTCCCTTGCTCAAGGTAAGGCTGGGACCTTCTGTACTCTGCAGCTTTTCTTTCTCACATTATGTTCAAAGACCTTAGAGCATGAGCCTGCAGCCTGTTGGGTAGGGCAGATGCTGGAGATGATGCTGGCTACCTCCAGAAAATTAGAGAAGAAATCTTAAGTTACAGAAAGAGACCCATGACCAACTGTAAGCTGATACGGCTCAAAGCCATCCTGCAGTTCTCTTTTCTTGCAGAGGAGCCATGGCAGTGGCATCTCGAACCTCTTGTGCTAAAAAAACCCTTCCCCTGAAGAAGGAGCAGGCTGGATTATTAGTTTTCCATGTTTCTTTGAAGTGATGCTTATAAAAGGAACACTTCTCCTGGTTTGGGTGTACCTGGGTGGGGAAGGGTAGTGAAAGAAGGCTTTTGTTCTATATATCTTGTCCTCTTTCCTGCACAGCAAATGTATATCGCATTCGTGAAGAATTCCAGGTTCACCTCTCCCAATGTCCTGCCCATGATCAACTTCATGCAGCGCACCCTGACGGAGATGTACGCCCTGGACACCCACACCGCCTACCAGCACGCCTTCATCTACATCCGGCAGCTGGCCATTCACTTGCGCAGTGCAATGACGATAAAGAAGAAGGTGGGTACCTGTCAGCGTGGAAGGGGTCTGCCCTCCTGTGGGGAATGTGCAGAGGGGAAAATCCCAGCAGCCACTTCAGGCTCTTCGTAGTGTCTCTGAAGTGTCAGTGCTTGTGTCTGACCCATTTCATAATGCGCCAAGGAACTTTTTGCCAGGGTCCGCGTGCTTCAGAGATCACCGCCTGTGTTAGTTTAGAATTTCAGCAAGGAAGGAGGGAAAAGACAACTGCAGGGTGGGAGTTGCTTTTCTTTCCTCAGTTTGCAAGAGTTTATGATGTATTTTCCATGCTCTGCCTTGGGCACCCTTTTTCCACTCTGTGAAGCTCAAGGTAAAGAAGATTAGGAACTACCCGGGTGTGTGCATCTTTGTAGTGAAGTCCATACTATTTAAAGGACTTAATGGAACAAAGCAGCTCAGACCTTTTGGGAGCAGCCCTGATTTCAGCCACCTCCAGTCTGACCTCAGAAATCTGAGTCGGGTTGCTAATCCTGGCTTTATTCATGTTTTAGCAAAACAGACCCCTATAGATTAATTGTTCAGCTGCTCTGAAACATTGTGGGGTTGGTGACCAGTTAAACCTCCTGGCTGTTCAGACATGGGGATAAATGAAAAGAGATAAATGAAGTCTGGGCTGCATTTGCCTTAATTGGATTGCACTGGTTTCTTACACCCTCAGTCCTGGCCCAGACAAGAACTAAATCCCCTTGATTTCAGAGCTGGGGAGGGCTGTAGGAACTTTAAATGACAACAGCACAACCAAAGTGTACGAATCCAAGCAATAAGCCAATTAATTTAAATAGAGCAGTGGGCGATGGTGGGAGGCGATTACAGGAGCAGATTGCTTGTCTGCTCTGTGTGAGAGAGACTGAGAACGGAGCTGCTTGGAACAGCTCAGTGACCTGGGGAGAGCTTAAGCGCATGGCAGGGAGAGTGGGGGCTTGCCCAAAGTTCGTTCTCAGCTCTTCTGCCTGTCATTGTCACTGCAATTGAAAGAAATGAAACTGTCCTAGGTGATGTCTCCTCCAAAAGCAGGCAGGAGGGCAGGGTTGATCATTTGTTCTTTGCTTTGGCAGTGAATGTTCAATGGAACATCTTCCAAGGTACACCGGTGCTAGTGGGGCAGTGGTTGGGGTGGTCAGATAATTCAGCTGAGGGAAGGGAAGCCTCAGATGGGAAGGACAAGCTGCTACATAAAACCAAAGGAGTTTGAGTGTGGAGAAGGGAAATCCAGATGAATTCAGGTGAATTTCTTGTTAGGTTTAATCTGTAGGGTAGCTTTAGGCACCCTTTTGCCCCACTCTGGTCTGCAGAGGCCAGAATGTCATTTACAGAGGTGTCAGAGAGGGGTGCTGCTTCCCAGCCTTCTCGCCTGTGGGAGACTAGGGACTGTCCCAGGGACTGTGGGCAAATGGAACAGTTAAAGGTTTCCTAATGCTTGGCCTCATCCCACAATCTGCTGTGAACTGGGTCATCAAATCACCCTTCTCAAATGAGGCAGACCTGTGAAGAAAAGCAGTCGGAGTTGCTCATTGTTTCTTTTGAGGCACTGACTAGTACCAAATCCTAATGCTGCCAGTGCAGCATCTGAACTTGCCGGATGGTGGGTCAGCCACTAGCATCAGATGTTAGTTATTCTTCCCTAAACAGTACAGTGTCCTCTTGGAGAATGCTGGAAAAAACGAGTCCTGTAGAGAAACCAGAGTGAGCTCCTCTCAGATGCCGCATTTTCAAGTTTGTGCCTTCTCCTGCAGGAGAACTTCCAGTCTGTCTATAACTGGCAGTATATCCATTGCCTGTATTTCTGGTGTCGCCTTCTCAGCACAATCTATCCCAGCGAGGTCATGGAGCCGTTGATCTACCCTTTGACACAGGTCATCATTGGCTGTATAAAGTAAGTAGGATTTTTTGTTTTTTCTTTCGGCTGTACATTTTTCTCTGCCGTGTGGGAGAGCAGTTACTAAAGGGAGTTACTGTTCTGTGATCTGGATTTGATCTTGCATTGTAAGGAATTGTCTGAGAGCTGCTTCTGATTGAAGTACTCCAGCCAAAGATGTGTTGTGAGCAGTCTGTGTTTAGGTGGTGCGAGAGTTGCGGTGTAGATTGTTCTTTCCTAGGCTAAAGGAAGCCTTTTCTCTTGTTAAGAAGCTTCTCTCTGTATAAGAGAAGTCGCAATCTGAATGGCCTGGTCAGATTATCCTCCCAGGCATACGAAATGGCAAGGAAAAATACACTGACTTGCCCCAGGACCTAACAGTGCCAAAGTACAGAATCGGGTCCCTGTGTCTAGCTCTGTAAGTACAGTTAGAATATTAATTTTTTGGTGCATATCTGTGAGAATTTGAAGAACTAGGACACACTGATTGTTTTTAGTGTGTCTCTGGTGAGAATTTCTGTCTCTTTTCCCATCAGTTTATATATGAAATTTTCGTGCTTTGAATGGCTGCTAATGAGTGTTGAGGGCATTTCTGAATCTCTGGTGATCTCTGAAATCCTGTTAGCTCTGTTAACCAGATTCTCAGCTTTAAAGCACCACCCGCCTCGTCTCGAGGAACTCCCAAGTGATGAAGAAGATAAGCAGATTTAAACGATCGTTAGCGTATGCATACATCCCTCTTCCCGTCCCCCCTGCACACAGGTTGCTTCCCGCTGCTGCGGTAGAGCTTTAGTTGTCCTGGGGACTGATCCAGGCAGTTTTTTACCTGCCCAGGTAGATAAATCAGCATTTGGGGCCAAGGAAAGGTGAATCAGGTGAGTCTCAGCAAGAGCAGTAAATAGAATTTGCTGGCATCTGTGATGGACTGTTTGGCACAAAGTGGAGTTACTGTCTGACAGGGCTTTAAAGATTTGGGAACCTGACAGATGGGTTCTGCGGTGGGGAAAATAGAAATAGATCCCACCCAGGCTTCCTTACTGAACCAGGCCAGTGCCCAGGGTATCAGAAAGGGGTTGGTGGGATAGCAGATGTGGGAATGAGGTGGCTCTGTGGGCTTCACTCTACCCAGGATCCCTGGTGGCTCTCTCGTGGGTGTAGGCAGCCCCATCCCAGTGTTGATGGCTGTCCTGACAAACACACTGCCGAGAGTCCTCTTGGAGCCACGTCCCATGGTGTAGATATGTCCATGGCAACCGAATGTTGCAGAAGAACTCGGGTTGTTTCTGTCTGGGGTGAGAGAATAAAGTAATCTCGCCTGCAGATCACAGGATTTTTGCTTTGTGTACCACTTCATGCATTTCTGGAAGGCTGTGCAACATCTGGAATACCTTCTTTCACTTCTGACGTGGTGCCGTTGAATGGATCTGGAGAATGCCAGTGCTGGGAGGAGAGCCCCCTTCCCCAGTGCCTCCAGTACCGGGAGGTGGCGCCGGGCTCAAGCACAAGGGTGCTGAGTGGGACGTCTGTCTGTCTGTGGGACCCGATCAGCTCCTCACTCTGCTCTGACCTTTTACTCAAGGGGAAGGGGGAGAAATCACTATCCAACAGAGGCTTTTATTGCTCTAGGGAGGGACCAGGACAGAATTTGAGAAGTGATTAAACAAGGTAACTAGGAAAAGAGGGTTGGGGTTTTTTTGCAACTGAGTTGTTGCAGAAGCTCCTGTTCCATGTCATCCTTTTTCCCTTCATCCCATAAAGTGTTTTTTTGGACTGTATCTTGGTCTTGGGTTTTTGACTTGCTCCCAGTCTGAGCTATAAAAATGAAGCTCCTCCTTGGCTTGTAGTTAAATGAGGATATTTGGTGCCTGCTAAATTTGGTTTCCAGTCTCTCAGCACAACTAGGGGAGAAAGTAGGTACCGCCTCCTCCACAGAAGCAAGCACAGCCTTGGTGTCCCTGAGCAACTTCCTTGGTTCCTCCCCCTCCTTCCTTGGTGGGGCGGAGGCTGATGTTGAAAACAGCTTTTTGTCTGTCCTCTCTAGCCAGGGGAAGATTGTGGTCACCCAGGAGCACAACAGAAGGAACTGTAGAGAGTAAAAATACACCTTGAGAAGCCTTAGGCTGTTCTGTACACCACAGCCTGTGCCCTGGCTGCATAGGAGAAGTACAGCAGGGGATAGTGATGGTCAGACATGAGAGAGCATGCTCTGCTCTCGTGAGTCAGTTTGAACCCCTGGCTGCACCCTGGAGTGTCCAGGCAGCAGAGCTGGGACCCAGCTGTGGTTTGTATTCCCTGTGCATCCAGCCATCAGGACATTGAGCAGGCTGGTGCATGGCCGTGCACTCTGAAATTAATGGTCTTTGTTTACAGTAAATCTATACACTTAGCAGGTTTATTCCTTGATCAGTTAATTCCTGAGAATGGCTTTCGTCATCTCCAGTGGTGCCAGATCAGGGGTGCAAAGCAGATTTATTCTGTAATGGATCCAATGATAATTATTTCACTATTTGGAGGGGGGGATATGCAGGTGATTTATGGTGCCTGGTTAGGCGTTTTTTTCTTCTCTCCTGGATTGCTCAGCAAGCTCTTTGGGAAGGGGATTCACTGATCAGACTTGACCCTGTTGTCTGGGAACTGTGTTTTTTTAAAAAACAAAGAAAGAAGTCCTTGTTAATGCTGGAGGCATCTGTGTCTTCAACTACAGTTCAATAAGCTGAGAGGTTTCTGGAGCGGTATGGTAAGGAGTCTGGTGTCCTTCAGGGATAGCTCTGCATTCTGCCTCAGCTGCTGGCTCGTGGTGCTGGGGACCTTCTCAGTCCCAGCCTTACAAAAGGGGGTGGACTCTACTTCTTCCTTAATACCTGGGTGCATAATGGTTTGAAGTGGGGGTCAAAATCCAGCCTCCTCCCCTCCATGCTGATTCCTGGCTGTTCAAATGCTCACGTTGTCTCTGTGGAGATGAGAATAGCTCAGGTGCTCCTCTGGATTGGAGAGGGCTGAGGAGATTTGGCAGTGAGATCACTCTCATTCCC
>NW_010414401.1:14250-14788 GCF_000710305.1 Buceros rhinoceros silvestris
CTCTTTCCTTTCTGAAATGCTAATCGTTGCCAGTTCAGCCTCTGCCTCAGTGATGTTCCCCACTAAGAGGGTGAGGTGGCAGCATGAACGCCGTGGGTGCATTTATGCTGGGAATGTGAGAGCTGAAAGTGTTAAACATGACAAAACATCATCAGTGATGACCTGCAAAGCTCTTGTCTTGTAGAAGCTGGGAATACAGAGCTCTGGTTGCAGGAACTTGTGTGTTACTGTTACAGCTTTAACATGTGTGAATTTTATTTCCAGCCCTGGGATGGCTTTGGCAGCTCCAGCAGTTCGCTGTGCAGTACTAGAGCTGTTGGGAGGGTAGGAAAGGCTCTCGAGTGTCTCTGGAGGCTGCAGTTCCTGTATAAACTTGGCCTAATGCCTCTTCTTCTTTCTTCCTCTCCAGGCTGGTACCAACAGCCCGTTTCTACCCTCTGCGCATGCACTGCATCCGTGCGCTGACTCTCTTGTCAGAGAACACCAGGACCTTCATCCCAGTGTTGCCATTTATCCTGGAGGTGAGTTGGTTCCTGCT
>NW_010414401.1:14836-15565 GCF_000710305.1 Buceros rhinoceros silvestris
GACTTGCAGCCCAGTCTTGCCATTTAGCCTGGAGGTGAGTTGGTTTCTGCTGACCTCGCAACGGCTGCAGCCTGCTGCCTGATAAACACACTTCATCGCTGTACCCGCCAGCAGCTCCCAGGACTGCCCAGTTTGCTCGCTCCCTAAAATCCCTGGCAAACAGCATCAGGCAGAATGTGCTGTTTACTTAGCAAATAGGATTAAACTTTTATTGGCCTGTGAGTGGAGAGTATCGGAGATCAGCTGGGTGCAAAACCACATTCCTCGATGGTTTAACTAATGCAGCTGGAGTAGGCAGGGTTTGCTGGAGAAGAGATTCAGAGGCTCAGCTGGTTGCAGTAACTCCCCAGGCTGTTGTTACTTGATCCTGCTGATGTTTCTTAACAAAAGGAAGAGTTTCTCCTAACTGCAGACAAAGGGAAACAGAAGGAAAAAGCACTTCAATAATTTATTCAGGAAAAAATCTTTGTGAACACAACCTGGCAAATACCAGTGGGGGTGAAATACCAGTGCAGAGACCATCCAGCTTTCCCACATCTCTCCACGTGGGTCTTTCTGGCTTTTCTGCTGTGAGGAGGCAGCACAGAGGTGGTGCAGCCACATTTCACTGAAGAAGCATCAGCAAGGCAGAGCGAGGAGCACAGAAGCCCCAGAGGGTTGTTTGGTCGGTGTGAGGCTGGGCACTGGAGGGGAGAAGGGGGAGGGAGGGAGGGAGAGAGACTTCTCTAA
>NW_010414401.1:15642-27701 GCF_000710305.1 Buceros rhinoceros silvestris
TTCTATAATAAATGACCTGAGTCAGCCGGGCTCCTTCCTAATCAAGTTCTGTTGAAGCAAAGGCTTCTGTGGTTTTGTGTTGTTATAAACGTCCTCTGCAAACCACATCCTCTGCGCCTGTGGAAGGCAGCGATGTTTATAAATCTCCTCCTGCTCTTCCACCTCCTCCATGGCGCCCTGGCTCTGGCCTGTGTGGCTTTGCCATTCGCCTGCTTCCTTCCTCTTGTTCATGCATATCTGAGATTCTGCCAACCAGATTTAATCACAGAGGCATCTCCACTCCGGGTAGTGGAGCTTGGGGCAAGTGAGGATGGTTTCTTTTTTACTTGTAGGTTCTCTGAGATGCCTTTTTTTCCCTTGGGGCCTTCCCCCTTCTTTGCATTCTGGCCCCAACACCTTGGCTCTGATCTGTGCGTTGGGCCCCAGCCAGACATTACCACGCTGTACGCTGAGCTTCCTGCCAGCCTCCTCGAGCCCCCAGCCACACCTGATCCTGCCCTGTGTGCACGGCGCTGCTTGGCTCAGTTTGTCTGGGTGTTGGTGACAAGAGGGAGATGGGGCAGGGTAAATGCGTGCATGTGCATTGCTTGTCTGCTCTCTCACGTTATTTTGCCTTAACTTCTATAACCTGAGGTGACTGGCATGCTGTTAAACTCCTGCTCTCCCTGTAGCGCTCAGCCGTTCCCTTTTTCCTGCCTATGTCCTGCAAAGGATCCCTCAAATATTCTGTGAAGTTCCCAAGACCACTCAGGGCTAGTCCCTTTGTACTTTCATCTCTTCGCAACTCCCTCCTCATCTGTTAGAGAAGTGTCTGAGCGCTGTAGCACTCCCTGTCACACCGTGTCATGAAACAAAATCCATTTTAAACCCATAATCCAAACCATCATGAGATCGAGGGATCCGATCAGTGTGGTGGTGCTAAGCAGGAGCAGACTCAAGGGGCCTGACTGGGGTCAGGGGAGCGGCATGAAGCCTTCCCAGCATAAGGTGCGCTCCAGTTGATAGGGAGCTTTTATTTTTGTATTGTTACTCCCCATGAAGGGCCTGCGAGATCCCAGGCTTGTTTGGTTTTTGCATCACTTCAATTATTGTGTGGCAGGTACTAGTTTCTGCAGCAGGAAAGTCAGTGGCTGATCTGCTGGAAGGCAGGTGTGGATAAAGAAGGTGGAAATCTCCCCTGGCAGACTTCACATGCCAACTTAGAACTGGCTTCCCCTGGGGAGGGAAGGGAGGAGAGGTTAACCCTGACGTGCTTAGGAAGGCATGAGTTTTTCTCTTTGACACTTAATGGCTCGACTCTTGTTCTGGATGTGTAGCTTGCTTTGGAGAAAGTCCCCAGCAGCTTGGAGTGTAACATGTATGGGAGCGGGTAGTGGATTGCATCGAAGGAAACCAGCTGATGTGTGAAGAGAACTGATAATGCTGGACATTGTCATATATTTAAACATAGATCTGGAATTAGTTTTCTACAAGCTGTGGGCTCTTTGCCTCCTTAACACAGGGAGGGAAAAGTGGAACTTTAGACAGTCTAAGCTGAACCACTGCACCAACTGAAGACACATCTTTCCTTTTCCTCATTTTCCTCCCCCCACTGCTACATGGCAGCTCTTAAATTCTGGATCACAGCCCTGCAGGTTGTTTGAGTGAAATCATGCCTGACCAGTCTAATAGACTCCTGTGATGAGATGACTGGCTCAGTGGATGAGGCGAGAGCAGTGGATGTCATTTATCTTCTTTTTATCAAGGTTTTGGATACCATCTCCCATAACTTCCTCACAGACAAGCAGACTGTGAGGTGTATTGACAACTGGCTGAGGCTCACAGAGCACTGGCACAGGTTGCCCAGGAAGGTTGCCTCCATCCTTGAAGATTCTCAGAAGCGATCTGGATGTCGTCCTGGGAAGCTGACTCTAGGTGGCCCTGCTTGAGTAGGGCAGGTTGGACAAGATGACTTCCAGAGCTTTCTTTCAACCTCAGCCGTTCTGTGAAGCCGGATTTTTTTCAGTGGCACTTAGTGACAAGATGAGAGGCAATATCCAGAAAATGCAGGAGATCACACCTCACTGAAGAAGAAAAAAAACCCCAGCAATTTTAGATGATGTGAACCTAGAACAGATAAATAGTGGAGTGTCTGTCCTTGGAGATGCTCAAAATCTGACTGAGCATGGCCCTGAGCAGCCTAAGTTCTAACTGACCCTGCACGATAACTTCCAGAAGTCCCTTCCAACCATAAATTTTGTGAGTGGGTGCTTCAAGCCAGCAGCTGGAAGCTTCAAGCCAGGCCTTCTGCTGCTTCTGCAGAAAGGTGAGGCAGCTCTGCTGAACTGCACAACAGTCAGACTCCGCCTGAGCAGCTTAACTAGGTGCTCTCAGCCCTTTGCTGGTGAGGTGGGAGGGTGACAGGCTGAGGGAAAGCTGCTGGCATGCCCAGCAGAGCGCTGATTCCCTGCTGTGAGCTGCCCTGGGGCAGCCAGCCTTTGAGGGGGGATCAAAGCAGCTGCCAGGAGGCTTTTGCTAGAGCCTGAGAGAAGGAAAGGGAGGTGGGGGGGGCAGTGCAGCATGGGCGCAGTGGGTGCGGGGTTGTGGCTCTGGTGTGCCCTCTGGAACTATAAGCTGTGTATCTGAGCACCCTTCCCACCAGCCATGTAGAAATTGCCAAAAATCTTTTTCCTTCCTGCCTGCACTACCCTGCCCTCTTTTCAGTCTGCTAATGGTTATTGCTTAAGCCAAACTGTTGGCTTTTGACATTTTCTGGCCCTCCAGTCCCTCATTATCGCCTTTCCACTGTGCCACAGGATTCCTAGACACCAGTCATCCTCTCCTTCAGTCTGGCTGGTAGCTGATCCGTTCTGCGCAGTCTGCAGACGGCAACCACATTTTCCCCCCTTCCTGCACACCCCCAGCGCCTCCTTGGGAGAGTTTCAAAACCTCTGGTTGCATTTCCCTGCTTGCCTGGTGGCGTGTTGGGATTCCACAGAGCCCAATGCCTTTTGCTTTAATGTGTCTGACCTCAGGGATCAATACTACTGTTTTGGCCAAAGAAATAACCGTGCATAACGAGGTTTATAGCATTGATTCCCTCAGCTAGGGCTCTTTGTTTTCACAAGCCACCAAGCTTGTCCCTCCCTTCCAAATAACCTGGATTGACAAATAAAATGTAAAAAAATCAATAGTCGTCTCCATGCTTTTCTGGCCTGGGGGCATCCATGTGACCCGAACACCCTCCCCTTCCTCCTCACCTCACTCTGTAGCAATCAGTGTGCTGCATCTCCACGTTGCTGGGCTGGTTGGGGTCTGATGATGAATGTGTTGCTGCCGCATGGAGGGAATAGAAATAATTTCCTGCTCAGGAGTGTGATTTAAAAGGTTTGGGGGGCGGGGGGAGGACCTGGAGGCTGCTTTTGAGGTGCTCAGCAGTATGGATGGACAGGATGTGTTCCTCATCAGCCCTCCTCAGTGGCTGTGATCAGATATGCAAATGATTACTAATTGTTGGCTAGGTTTTTTTTATCATTAAACAAGCTCTGGAAGAACACAAAAGCAGAGGTACAGTTCTGCCTTTTGATGTCACATACGAGTGTATTGAGCATTGAGCTCTACCCTAGAGCTTGTGCATGCTCATCATTCACCCTGCTCATCAAATTGGTCTCCTCTGAAACTCTGGGAAGGGGCAAATTTTTCTCCATGTCTCTTGCTACAAAATGAAACATGTCCACAGAGAACAGTACACGCTTATTCAAGGCTGTTCAGTTATAACTGGTACAAGGGACAGCAGTAGGAAATGTGGTAGAACAGAAACCTTTCCTGGCAAGGGGTGTCTGTCAAAAGGACTTGCTGGTCTCTGGGTCCTGGGACAGTTACTTCAGTGACGATAAAATAGATTTGGTGTAAGCAACATTGAGTCTTGCTGTTGAAAAGCTCACCATAAGGGACAGCTCCAAATATACTCAGGCTTCATAGTATGATCTGTCTGTTACAAGCATGGGTCTGAGGAACAAAACTCTAGTTTCTTGTCTTGTTGCTTGTGTTGGTTTCCTTTTACCTCGTACTTCTGTGGCATCTTTCACAATCAGGTCTCTAATGCTTCAAGTGTGGTTGGTGTTTGCTCTCTAACTGTCTCTTGCTAGAGTGTTTCAGAAAGCTGGGGGATAGTAATTAGACCAGGCAAGCAGGAGCCAGGAGTTCTGGATCATCTTCCCAGCTCTGCCACCGGCTGCATGATCTTAGTTGAGTCATTTGGTTCTGTTTTGTGGTGATCGTCTTTACGCTCC
Organism: Buceros rhinoceros silvestris; assembly: GCF_000710305.1. Taxonomy (NCBI): domain Eukaryota; kingdom Metazoa; phylum Chordata; class Aves; order Bucerotiformes; family Bucerotidae; genus Buceros; species Buceros rhinoceros. Next base: position 19,914 of record NW_010414401.1, read on the forward strand.
GGTTTTTTTCTATTGTAGGTTTTCCAGCAAGTGGATTTCAACAAGAAGCCAGGACGTATAAGTGCTAAGCCTATAAACTTTGCAGTGATCTTGAAGCTTTCCAATGCTAACCTGCAGGAGAAGGCCTTTCGAGTAAGTGGAACCCCAGCAGCCAACAGTGCTTGGCTTCTCTGTGAAAACGGAGTTGCCCTCGCAATGTGCTTTGTTGATCGTGTCTCATAGGCTGGAGACTCATTTCCCAATCTGAGCGCTGTAAGATTTAGTTCCTACCTGCTACTCTATTTCTGCTTCCCCTGCTCAGGACGGACTCATCGACCAGCTTTATGACCTGTTGCTTGAGTATCTCCATTGCCAAGCCTACAGCATTGGCTTCCCAGAGTTGGTTCTCCCCACTATCATTCAGGTAAGATGCTTCTCAGTCATACTGTGAAGGTGGACAAAGCAGGATAAAGTCATGTAAGCTACCAGTGAGCTCGAGATGACCCTCGCAGTGTGAGGGAGAGCTCTTTAGCTTTTCTTAATTACCATTTTAATTTGCCTTTTGGGGAATTCTTGAGGAGGAACAGAGGCATTGCATCTAATCCGGGGGTTGAAGGTAGGGGAAAGTGGTTGTGGAGTTAGCCAACAAAAGTGGTTGTGGAGTTAGTGGTCGTGGAGTTGCTTTTGGGAGCCAAAGTGGGGCAGAGGGCTGCACGACTCCTGCAGAGGTGTGCGTGTGACTGGAGAACGCAGATGAGTTCTTGCTGTTCAGAGTTGTCAGGGTGGCTGTGTTGTCTCAGAGCCATGCCTGTGCTCCGTGAGCCCACGCTCCCCTTGCCTCATGGCCTCCCTCCTGTGCTCTCCACAAGATGGCAATCTTCCCTCCTTGCACAGAGCCTCCAGCAACTGGGGTACTTTCTCCCGGCTTTCCTGCACACAAAACAGTTCAGTTCTTATCCCCATCCCACTTCCTTGCTGCACCTAAGGGCAGTGCTGCAGAGTAGCCTGCTTTGCCTCTCCCCTGGCATTCCACGGTGCAGGGGGTTCTTCCTGACCACTTTGTGTTTATATTTTTCGCTGTCCTCCATAAAACGGCCTGACAGTGCTGTGTGGCTGGGTGTGTTGTGCATGACCCTCCCCTGGTACCTCACTAGCTGGGTGACTTCAGTGTGGCATGAGCAGTGACTTCTCTGCCTTGAACAGTAAGATTTCTCAGGGCAAATGTGTTGGAACTTGTTCCCTCTCTTCCTCCCAGTCCTCTCTATTTTTAACTCATGAGTGGCAGGTGTCATACAAATCTGGCAGAGGGTTGCCCTCGTACCCTCCGTGGGGTCGTGAATCTGCTTTCCTTTGGTGTCTGCCCTGACACCCTATGTCTGTCTGTCTGTCTTACTGCTATGGCTGATGTGGGAGCAATGTCTCGGTTGGGATCCACAGACTGCTGGGGAGGCGAATCTCCCCATTTCTGCTGTGTGTAACGGACTGGCATCTGCCAGGCGCAGGACTCTTGGCTGGGTCCCCGCAGCCTGGCACAGGCCAGGCTGGCAGTCGGCTGCTTTGGCTAATGCGAGCTGACAGGCACTCTCTGTGCTAGGAGAGCAGCTCCTGTGCTTGCTCTCGCTTCGCCTGCTTCTCGCTTATCGGCAGTGAACAAAGCCCTTTCCCCTCAGCCAGCAGCTGTTGAGAGCATCGAAGCTGTCAGAGCTGATGTTCTAGCTGGAATGAAAAAGGGCTGACGGCCCTCTGGCACCAAGCGCCCCGTGGCTTCCAAACACACCCTGGGACCAGCCTGTGTTTCTGCAGAAAATTAATGCTATCGGATTCCTATTTGGCTGCCACTAACCACAGCCTCGTGGCGTCTGCTGGGCTGGGGTGCTGAGGTTAGCTTCCCAAAATCTCAGAGTCTTCGGGAAAGCGTGGGGCGGGGAGGCTTTTCTCCTGGAACGGTTCCAGTTAACTGTACAAATCCATCTGTCCTGATTCTTCCTTCCCGATGAGCTCATGCTTCTCTCAGTGCCGTGTCATAGGGGCTGTGCTCCAGCTGGCGAGGGTTGCGTTCCTCGTCTTCTGGTCAGCGGCTATGGGAGAAGCTTGGCTGAACTGCCTTCAAACCGAACTAAAAAACCTCCTTGTCTGGAAGACAGGAAGTGCCCAGCAAATGGAAGGGAAGGAGAGCTGGTGGGGGCAGGAGACAGGTCAAAGGCTGCAGTTCTGCCTGGCCACTGGAAAAACCCCGTGGCAGTCACTGTCTCCACAGGCTGGTGAGCGGCTCCGTGCAGAGCCTCTGTGTCTGGGTGCTGGGCAGAGACTGCCTCTTTCCTCCTAGAGCTGTGATGGGCATCACTGAGCAGAGGTGGGAGGTTAAAACTGGGCAGGGTTGGTGCTGCTGGGGGCAGACGGGAGATGGCACCATCTAGGCATGACTTGCAGCTAGCTGGATGGGCGGGAGGTGCCACCTTGCCATGCTGGCAGCCACTCCGCCATGCTGGCAGCCACTCCTGCTGCTCGCTCACTGTCCCCAGCTCAACGTTCCCTCAGCTTTTCTTGAGTGGGCGATTGGGCTTGATTTGGGTTCGCTGCCACACACACACACACACCCAGCTGCTTGAGATCATTTATAGTTCTCTGCGTCGTTTACAGTAAGAGGAGCTGGGGTTTTGCTGTGGTCTCTGCTGGTATAAACCATTGGTGTTTTCAGGCTGGCAGTTGGACAAAATCAATCCCGCTAATCACAGAGCTGCTTCGCTGGGAACCGATGTGAGATGTTAATGACACACACATACAGGCAAATGTTCTGATTGCTTTTATTTGGGAAAGATTCCTCTCTCTTCTCTATCTTTTACCTTCTTGGTTGTGTTCCCTGACTCTTAGCAGAGGACTGAGATCTCATTACGTTGTGTTAATATCTGTGGTGGATAGTGGTGGGTCTGTGAGGGATTGCAAAGGTAGGAGAGAGGAGGGGGAAAGAAGAAATGAAGCATATGGCTGCGAGAGCAAACACACGACACCAAACTGCACAGACAGAGCCTGAGATTTTGCAGGATTTCTGGTGACACTTCTGCAGCGAAAGAAAAATGATAATGTATGTGGCAGCGGATGAAATGGATCTGGGGCTGCAGCTGTGGGGATCAAGTGAGATAAATCAAATGACAAATGCATCTCTCAGTAGAGATAAATATGCAGCACCTATAAAAAATAAATATTTTAGAAAGGGGGGTGAGAGTAGGACAGGCTTCACCAGCAGAGCAACTGTTTTGCTGATGGTTTCTTTGTATGTGTGTGATGGGCTGTGTGCATTGTGGAAAGGGGGGAGGGTGGTCAGTTTACCTCCCATTTTTCCGGGTTGGATGCCTGATGGCAGGGGGACATATGCTGGGGGCAGAAGGACAAGAGAAGCCCTCGCTGCTAGGCAGTGGGGGACATTTTCCACGTGTGTAGCAGACAGCAGATCCTGCAGCAGTATACCCATGAGAAGAGCACTGTCCTGATAGAGGGGCTGGGTGTGACTGTCACCTCTTGATTAACATTTCATACCTGCCCACTTGGCATGGAGGATCCAGCCAATGTGTAGGCATGACAGGAAGGAGATGTCTTCCTTCCCCAGCTCTGTATGTTGAGGAGAACACTTGAAGCCGTAAGTAGAGAAGGCAGTAGTGTGTTTGCTGACTAGCAACCCTTACCATGACAGCATCTGCAGGTCCCAGCTGAGACGAAGGTTCCATTGTGCTTAACCATTTTCTTTTGCCGAGAAGTTTTCCCACCCGGCTATGCCAGAGACCTTTACTCCCAAGCCACAGACACTTCCACCCTGATTTTAAGTCTCTTCTCAAACTCTGCCTTCAGTCTCAGCTGTCAGTCTCATCCACAGCCTCTTGTACTTGGTGTTCCCACTGCAGTATCAACTGGTATTCTACGGCCTTAACCACAGACACCTTCCCCATTCTGATCTTGGCTTCCCTGGGCTTTTGGCCATCCAGCATCCAGAGGTACCTGGTCCACAGTCCCTCTTACCAGCTGGCCAAGCAGAAGTCAGTGATACTGTAGTTACAGTGGCAGCGAGGAGCTGAGCACAGATGTTTTTTCCGCTGGCTGCTTGAACTCTACTGATGCATTTTTTTATTCAGAAAGTAGTAGCATTAAAGGGTTCGAAGAGCTGTTTTTGAGCAATCAGGTGCTGGATTGCGTACAAACATCTGGCCTGTCACTGCACTCTTTGCATCCTCCCAGCCCAGGGTGGCAGGACCCCCTGACTGAATATAGGCAATAGATTGGAGTATGGTATGAACTGAAGGGAAGAGACGCCCCACACAGTCTGTTGCTGGGGGGAGGGAATGTTTTTCTGCTGATGGGATCTGTTTATGGAAACTATTACATTGCTTTTATTCTTCCTCTCCTTTTCCTGCTCCCAGCTAAAATCTTTCCTGAAGGAATGCAAGGTTGCCAACTACTGCAAGTCTATCCGGCAGCTCCTGGAGAAATTGCAGGAAAACTCTGCCTACATCGCCAGCAAGCGTCAGAAAGCTGCCTTCGGCGTGGCCAGCCGGGAGTCTGTGGTGAGTGTGCTGCTTCGATTGGGGCTTCCTGGAAAGACAGTCAGACTCCAGCTGCTGGGGTTGAGCGGGTGGCAGAGGGAGGAGAGATGACGAGATCATGGAAACAGGAGTGGGTGGGGTGGGGTGGGGCAGATATTCACAAACAACCAAACTCGGCAGGGCTCTGATGCTATAGCTGGTAAGGCTGCAGCTGAGAACCTCATGGAAAACGTGCTTCATAAATTATACCCTTCTATTATTTATAACACTCACACATGGATAGGAGTGCCTTGCTTTGCCGGGGCATCTCCTTTGCTGAGAAGTTTCTTGGTTTTCGTCATCTCATTCCTGATATGTAGGTGCCAGTTAATGTCTAAAGTGATGGGGGGATTCTGTCACCTCTCTAAGCATGTAGTTTCTTGCTAGTCTATAGACACCAGTCTCTGGCAGCGTAGAACCAAGCCACCAACAGAGTGATACGTGGCAGTTTAGGATCCTGAGGCAAACCTTTCCCAGTTTTCCTGGGCCATTGTGGAGCCAGAGCTATGGAATCAGGAAAGCTAAGAGCCACAAGAACAGGGATCAGGCATGGTGGGCACTGCAGTGGCTTCCCGAGAGAGATGCTGGTATATTCTGTCTGCAGCCTAAGCATCCAGCCTGCGGAGAAAACGCTGAGCACATTTGACAGCTAGAAAGGTTGCGGTGCTCTGGGTGGCTCATAGGGCCTGTGGAGCCATTGAGTTAAATGTCAGGGTCCTACCTGAGTGATGAGATTTGAAATCCAGGCCCTGTATAAATGAAGCCAAAGGGAAGGAACCTTGTTAATGAAACTTGTTTTGTGTATCCTTTGGGGTGGACGTTCTATCCTTGCTCTTCCTCCACACAGCAGCCTTCGCAAGCCTGTCAACAGGTAAGCTCTGTGTGTGCACGGCACCCTGTGTCTGAGGAACTAGTGGGTCTGACTCTTCCTTGCCTGTCAGGAGAGAGGTGAAAATAGCTCTGTCTGCAGCACGATTGATGGGTCAGTGGTCCCTCTGGCCACATGTTTCATTGAAAGTCTGGAGTTCTGCATTGGTGAAAGCTTTATCTGTTGGCATGGAGCTAGGCATGGGGCAGAAGTTAGTGCAGACTGATTTGTCTTCAGGAACTGCGGGAAAATTATCGTTTGACATCCCAAAATATCAATGCCAGGACCCAGCAGCACCGTTCTGGGATTAAGGGGTTGCTGGAACTGTGTTCGAAGTGACTAAGCACTTCGGGGGTCTGTAAATGCTGTTCGGGTTGGGCTGTTCTGCTAAAGCAGTTATGCTTCCCGTCTGGAGCGAAGTGGTTAGGGGGGTGTTGGTTTGTATTTTGTTTTGCGGACAGTCCTGTGACCACCCACCCACTCTGCAGAGGCAGAGTTTTCATCCTCCAGAGCCCTCCGTGAGACAGATGGGCTGGGGAAGGTCGTTGGCTAAGTAAAACAGGGTTTTCAACAGATCTGCCGCTGTTTCTTTTCCCAGCAACTCTGCCTGCGGTCCCTTGAGTAAGAACGAAAAGATTATTGTTAACATCTCGCTGCCTGTGTGTCTCCTAGTGGACATGGGTGCACCTGCTTTCCTGGCTGAGTAGCGGGAGTCTGGCTGCGGAGGGACAGCCTGACTCGAGTAAGGGAGGTGGGTTAAGGGAAGCAGGCAGCAGTTTGCCAAGGCGGTTTGGAGATGGCTGTTCTGCCATGTAGGGACACAGAGCGGCAGTGGAAAGTGCTGCTCAGGCCAGACTGCCTGTGCAATCTGTGGTTTTGCACTGTGGTGTCCTGTGGGAGAAGGGAGCCTTTCTCTTCCTTTGGTTAATGGAATCTCAGTGCTCCTGGGATTAGAAGAAAGGGCCCACTCAGTATTTCTGTGGGATGGAAGAGCCATGGTGGCTTATCTTCAGTGCCCAGGTGGCCCTGTGTTTTCCCCCTGTGCCTTTGCAAGCAGATGGTGTAGATTCCCAAGAAGGGTCAAAGCTCCCACAGAGCCTGGGCTTCCCAGAATGGTTTGGAGTGTCCCTCGAAGCCTGCGTTGAGTTTACTGTTGCCAAGATATGTGGGGCACTAGCACTTCTTCAGAAGCAAACATTGCCAGAAGAGGGAAGGGAAGGAAGGGGGGTGAGCGAAGGGGAGGTATTTGCATGTCCCCCTTGCCAGCAAAGCAATCAAAAGCAAATCTCTGTTTTTCACATGGATGCATTTGTGCTTGCAGGGAGCAGAGCCCAAACCGTGATTCTTGCTGATTCTGAGCTGATTCTTGCATGCAACATGCTGAAAAACAGCTTTCGTGGCGGGGAGTCACAGAGTAGTGGGCATGCTTAGGACAGGCGAAGTTTACCTAAGGGTCTCTGTTATATAGTTTTAAAGAAGAAACAGCCTGGGGATTGAACTTAGTGCTGTGGCAGGAGCGGGCTGCTGCAGTGTTCAACGTAACACGGAGGGACTGAGGAGGATCCCTCCTCGCATCCCAGGAACTGCAGTGTGGAGGGATAAGCAGACCAGATGTGTTCAGCCTGAGTTGTTCCTCATTAATTTAGGTTTGTCTGTACTAGTGTGGGCCCTGGATCGGCTGGGGAAGAGGCAGGGAAGGAAAAGGCCCTGCAGTGTATGCCGGGCTGTGTCATCGTGCTGGGGCTCCCAGGCAGAGCTCCTTAGGGCTGGGCTGGGGAACCTTCGTTCCAGAGCGCTGCAGCCCAGCGGGCTGTCAGGCTTGATGACGTGTGAAGTGATGGAAAGCATTGCCTCATTTCCATGGGGTTTCCAGGTCTTCTGTGTCTATCCCCATCTCACGTGTCATATGGGAGGTTTTCCTGGCGGTGGGTGATGATCTTTGTGACGTTTGTACGGGTTCTAGCACTGTGGGCTTGATCCATCCGGGGCGTTGCCTGACAGCACAGTGATGCAAAAGCAGAAATAGCGGGGGAATTGCAAATGGTTAAAGCGGGTGTGATGGCAGCCGCTCTCTCAAAATTCCCACTGAGATGTTCGGACTGGAAAGGTGGGAGTGTTTTAATGGTCTTTTTTATCTCTGGATTCTAGCGCACTTTAAAACCAAAAGAGCTGTATCAGACAGAACAAACAGACTTCTGCCCTCTGTAAGAAGAGTCTCTCTCAGCCCCTGTCCATCCCAAGCTGCATCAGCAATTGCCTGATTGCACCTGGCAGCCTGATACGAGCCTGATCTATAAGTGGGGTTACTTTGTTCTGCCGCAGCGGTGGGTCAGACCGGCAGTAAAGCTGTGCTGTCTGCTGGCTGGCGTC
>NW_010414401.1:27773-33645 GCF_000710305.1 Buceros rhinoceros silvestris
CTGGCTGCGGGCTGGCGTCTCTGCTAGAGAGGGCTGCTGGAGTCGGCAGTACGTGGGCTGTGCTTTCAGTCAGCCTGCTGCAGAGGAGACCGCCGAGCAGACACAGGCTCCAGCCAGCCAGACCTGGAGCTGGGTTACAAACAGTCCGGGGGAAGGGGGCTGCGAGGCCGGGACCCGTGGCTACCAGAAAGGGCCTGTTTGGCTTGATGCGGTATTGATAGTGCCTGTTGTAGGATGCCTGAATAGATTCTGTGCCATTAGAGTGCAGGTGACACAAGCTGGTCACCAGCCAGGGTTCAGCTCCTGGTGCCAGCTGTAGAGACCCTCCGCTTCCCTCCCAGTGATGGGCCAAATGAAGAGCTGGTGTAGACTGATGTATTTCACTTCACAATACGCACTGAGTACCTGCTCGTTGGTGTAAGCTGGGAGCTGTGAGGTGCTGTCCACCTCAGAGACCTGCTCTGTCTGTCTGTTTTCCTGCACCTTGCCACAGGCTGTGGCCAACACACTGTAGCTGCCTGGTTTTGGGGCTTAGCTCCCCAGAAGCAGGTGATTTGAGATCTGCTGATCTCCTTCCTCCTTTGCCTGCTTACATGAGATTGACTTTTGACCGAGAGGTAACGCAGAGCCTCTGGGCACTGTGGTAATGCAGCTAACAGGTACAGTTCTGTGTGGATTTTAAGTTAAAGGTTAAGAAGAATGTATTTTAACATGACATACCACCCCCTCCCCTTTCAGCACTGACATGCCCGATGGTTGAAGCATAAAAGAATTTTTAACCATCTAAGTTGCTTTCTGCCATTTCCAGTGTTCGCACCTCCTTATTCTCCCTGCTTGGACAGTGGAGACGGGCTCAGCACTTCTTCGTGTTCTCCTCTCAAAGTTGGGTTGAGTCCAAGACCCTGCAGGGGAATGTTTGTTTCAAAAACAAACACTTGGCTGTAGAACAGGGGGAACAGGCAGTCAGGCATCTTTGGTGCTTAGGTCTTAGAAACGCTTGCATGAGGTTTTTCTGAATTAAAAAGCAAGAACTGAGCAGGTGATCAAATACCTACACTGAAGGAGGGCAAATTTTGTCCTGATAGATCCTCTGATCGGTCTCTGTGATTCCTACCTTCAGGTTTCAGTTGAAGGAGGAGGATTTTGTCATTATAGTAGGCTGCATCTTCTGACTTGACTTCTGTGGCAGTGTCTTCTCCGTGGAGCTAGAGTAGAAGTGAATGTTCAAGGCCGAGATAGTGATAGTGGGTCCCAGATGGCATTGAGCTGATTTTAGGAGATCTTATCGCGAGTTCTCAGCAATTCTGAGAATCAGGCCTCTTCTAGAAGGGAGAAGCAGGAACCCACATTTCAGTTGCCAGTTTCCTACCCAGAAGCTGGGAAGAGGTGGTTTGGGAAAGGGACTTAACCTCTGCTCTTGACTCCCTGCGGTTGCCTGGAAAGTTGCACTGGAAAACTTTGAAAACCATTCTTAAATTTGCACCCTCTCTCTCCACAGGAACAATGGGAGAAGCAGGTCAAAGAGGAGGGGACACCTCTGGCCAAGTATTATACGCAGTGGAAAAAGCTGAGAGAGAAGGAAATACAACTGGAAATCAGCGGCAAAGAAAGAGTAAGCATGAAACACCAAACTTACTGGTCGTGATCTGTGCCGAGGGATGGCTCCAGGGCCACTCTGGGCTGCGGAAGGTGGTGGTGGGAGCTCACTTACATTAGGAGTCTAAAGCAAAGCTGTCTCGATGCTAATGCAGTGAAAGTGGCTGAGCTCGGCTCTCAGCCAGGGAGCAGGAAATAGATATAATTGGTGTCTCCAGTGTATGATGGGGAAGAATTGAAATAATCGATGGGACATGAGGATGATTGGCTCTGAGACAAGTACAAGAGCTTGGCAGAAGACCTGGATGATCCTAGAAGTGCTCAGTATCATATACCAGCCTGAGATAAGGACAGGAAGCTGACAGTCCCTGGGCCAGCCATGCAGAGGGAACAAAAAGCATGCTGGCTTTCTGCACAGACCCAGCAGGAGAACACGGCCTTTGCAGAAGGGAAATTGGGGGGGGTGGGGGGAAGGGGGTGCTAAGAAACAGCAAGAAGCCATGGTTGTGAGTGGCTGATCTCTTGCCCAAGCTGATCCTGCTGGTGTGAGCTGACACTTCCCTGGTACTGAAGCAGCTGTCACAAGGGGAGAGGTCATAGACAAGCCCCCATCTAATGTTAAAGGGAGGAGGGGAGCTGGACCTCCTTTGGGGTGGCCAGGGTGAGATGAGGTGGAAGCTCCCCTTGCGGGGAGGATTGCTTTGGTACAGCAAGTGTGACTCTTGAAACCAGGGGAAGTCTGGAGGGCAGTGACAGGGACTTGTTTTCTCTTGGAGGAAGCAGGCTGAACAGATACACTGCAGAGACAGACAGACTTTGGAGGTCGCTTTCTGACAGGCCTGTGGCTGCCTGGCATCTTTGCTTGGTGAATGGGGCCGTTGTCTCTCTCAGTGGGGACTGCGAGCTTAATGATGCAGCATTGTGAGCCCCAGCAGGAGAGTGAACACCATGAGGCCCATTAGGGCTGGGAAAATCCATGTCCCATTAGCAGCCACTGGGGGGAAAAAAATAATAATAGAAGAAATCAGCCTGGCTCTCAGCTGCATGAGCTGCAGCTCGCCTTATATAACAATGCTGACCCCGTCTGCCCATTCCATTTGCTTTTCCCAATGGTTTTTAATGGGATGTAGACTAATCGGCTTCATGAGACTCAGTAGATAGTAACCCTCTAGCTGGGGATTAGAAGACTGGCCCCCAAATTACCTAATTATTGCCACTGTGTGATGAACACAGGCTGGACTGCGAGTGGTGGGTTGGGATGAGTCTCATTCCTTTGCTTCATGATCACTCCGCAGCTTGCAGGGTTTTCTGGTGAGCTTATTTTGAGGGGCCATCTTGAAGGCAGTCCTGTGGAGTCTCAGAAAGGTGGAGGTAGCACAACTTGGCATGATTCAACACTGGGTCCTCTTTAATAATGCTCAGGTTGAGTTCCACTAGTACTGATGTCACCCAGAGCTGCAGGCTGCCTGTGGAAATGGGAACTTCTAGGCAGTATGAAAATACAAAGTCCCAACTATAACAGCCTCTGCTCCCTGTACAGGGAGAAAGTTTTCACAATGTTGAGATAAGTCTCTCTCCTTTACTCCCTTGAATTGGAGAAGTTTGGAGAAGACTGTTCCCCATCATGTACATCAGACATTTTACTCATACACAGCTGCATTTCCACTTCAAGCCTACTAAGCGATGTCTTCCATGGAACCATTCCATGCTCACGATGCATGAGGAGGAGAATAAGCATGAGCCCGCCTTGACCACCAGCACTGGTAGAGGCTACGGAAAATGTTTTCATCCCGCAAAGGAGCTTGCTGGAGCAGAACCAGCCTGGGGAAGGGGAGGGCTACAGTATGTCGTGGGGTCAGCTGAGGGCAGTCATTTGGCAGTGACACTGGGTGCTGCTCTTGCTGCCTTTTGCTTCCCAAGTCTCTTCTCTGACTTGCGGTGACCGCTCTTTGGGAAGCTGGTTGCATGCTGCTTTCTTCACCTGTCTTCCCAGCTCAGAGACAGCCCAGCAGGTCTCTGCTGGGCCAGTGGAAGGAAAAACAACTCACAGTGGAAAAGAGCGGGTGGGAAGATGATTTAAAATTAGGACCCTGCAACTGGGGGCTGGTGATTTTGCTCCCCTTCTCTGGCCACCTCCTGACTTTCCATCGTGGTGCTGCAGGTTATTGCTTGTAAGCGCTCAGCTCCCGGAATCGATATTGCCCAGCTGGGAACCATTCACAGGGACCGTGAAACAGGCTGGGAGAAATTGCTGGAACTGGCTGCAGGAGCAGATGCGCCTCTCCCGTGGTCTCCCCGCCCCATCCCTGTTCTCTCTTTCTCTCCCTCTGCTGAGAGCTGCCTTTCGATACAGACTCTGCTTTGCTGCCATTCCCGCTGGGGAAAGCTGCCGGGGGTGGGTGTTGGAGTGGATGTGGTCAGAGAGGAGTGTGTTGAGGGGTGGTCTGACGGGTGGGAGAGAGCAAATGAGTTATTACTCACAGGGCGAGTGTTTCCAAGCAAGCTAATGTGTGCTAATGCATGAGTGCTTCCCAGGGGGTGCGCAGCCAGGCGCAGGCAGCGGGCAGCTGATGTTCAGAGAGCGCTTGGGATTTAATTTGCATTCTGATTATCTTTGCCCTGCTGGCCTGAGCCCTTGCGAGTAAATCCTCCCCCTAATCCCCCTCCGGAGAGGTGTAAAGAGCAGTGAGGTGGTGTCGATTGCAAGTACTTAATGGCATTGATATTGGCTGGCTGCAGCAGTGAGGCTTTTGGCCCATTGATCTCCACAAGGGCCAGCAACTGGGGAAGCTGTAGCGTGGGCAGACCTGAAGCATCTCCAGCCGTTTAACCGTGCTGAAATCGGCAGCCAGAAAAGGACAGCGTCTTTGTTAGTGTCCCAGCTTTCGGCGTCGGTGGAAAACCGCTGCTTCAGAGGTGACCAGCATGGTCTGGCTCGGTTGCACTTGGCTGCCCCAGCTCACAGGGCCTGCATGGCTTCCAGTTCGGAGGTCCAGGACAGCCGGCTGGTCAGGGGTGCCTTGTGTTTTTATCCATGCTGAGGGAGCAGCAGTAGACGGCCCATTAGCAAAAGTAGTTTATTAGGAAAAGATCAATAGAGCAGCGGTGCTTTGTGGTATCATTCACCTTCATTTGCCTCACAAATCTCACTGTTGCTCCCTTAGCTGGCAGACCCAACTCTTCTTGGCTTACACACAGTGGGCAAAGCTACATTCCTGTGTTTAGGCTCAGCATTTTATGTTTAAAAGTACAAATTAAGGCTGTTCTTACTGTTGGTTTTGGTTTTTTCCAGCTTGAAGACTTGAACTTCCCAGAAATTAAGCGTAAGAAGCAAGATGAAAGAAAAGAGGAAGATAAGAAGGAATTCAAGGAGCTCTTTGAGCTGGACAGTGACTCTGATGAGGAGAATGTTGGATTCTCTGTAAAAGGTATGAGGCTGAGAACATAAACGTGTTCGCTCTCTTCTTGCACCGTGAGTGGAGGTGGAGAAATGCACGTTTTGTTCCTGCACCTGTACAAGAGGAGCAAGACTGTTCTGCCTGACAGCACGTTGGGTCATTGCAAACAATAGCTGTCCTAGGGAATGGCTTCCAGAGCCAGGATCTCTGCTGGAGGAACGGGTATCCTCTGCTTGCTTGCACTCCTGGTTGATTTATTTTACAGTGGCTGACGTTGCGAGTATTCTTGACAAGCCAAGAAAGTCCAGAGCCTCTGGAGAAAATGGAGTGATGTCACTCTCTGGCTGTGGCCACGAGAGGGCCACAGTAAATTGTGGAACCTGCCTGAGAAGTTCACCGTGTAGTTTGAGGAAAAACTTAGATGTTCTTCTTGTAATTTGGAGTATCGCAGGTTTTCTAAATGCGCTGTCATTCATACAGTAGGGCAACTTGCAGGAATACGGAGCTTTCTTGATTAGACATTTAATCTTTGGATAAAGTCTTAGTCTGTTGTGCACATTGTGAGGTGTGAGGATAAATCTTGAGACTTAGCAGAACCTCCCTCACAGGCATCTGTGACACAGGAGGAAGAAAAGGTTGGAAAGTTCTTGTTTGATAGCTTGAGGTCGAAGTCAGTCAATTTTTGTAGGTGACCGAGCAAAGAATGGGAAGAGAGCCAAAGTGAGCGCCTGACTCACCATGGTACCATGAGATCAGTGTGAGAATAAAATGATATGCTGAGATACTACCTTGAGATCTGGGGTTGTCCTGCCTGCCAGTGCCTTTGAAGAATCCCAGTGGCTTCTAAACAGGCAGTGACCACTACCATTCAGCCAGCA
>NW_010414401.1:33718-36125 GCF_000710305.1 Buceros rhinoceros silvestris
TGAAGAATCCCAGTGGCTTGTAAACAGGCAGGGACAACTACAGGGCAGCAGGCAGGTTGCTGGGAGCCCGGGAAACCCGGGGCTCTGCCTGCCAAGAATTGACTTGATGAACTCTTGGGAAGTTTCTTGGACTGATGAACTTCTGGATGTGTATTAGGAATCCCAAGGAGGAATGTCTGTGATGGTGTTACTGATGATACAAGGTCTGGGGCAGCTGTCCTCTACCTTGTTTCTGGTGCTTGTAGAAATCTGCTGAATATAAAAGTTTGCAGTCTGCTTGTTAGGCATGGCTTTTACCCCCTGCCCTGAGGTTCTCCAGCAGCTTTAAGGGGCTGACACCTATTGTGAAGAGAGCGCAAGTAAGGACTAAGATCCATGTGATATCAAAGGGCTCTACCTGCTCTGTCTGTAGTCCCACAGCTGTGGTATCTGTCTGGTATCTAGTCACTGAGCACGCAGCAGCGCTGCAGTGTCAGTAACAGGTCTTGCCATCCAACATTGCCTCTCTGTAGCCTTTGTTCTTAGCAGGGTGTTTTCTGGAGGGAGGGAACAAGCCCTGAAGGCAGCTTCCAGCTCAAGGAGTGACTGTACTCAGCCCCACCATGGGTCCTGAGGTGCTGGGTGGAGGCAGCAGAGCACTGGGTCTGAACTGTGGCATGGGGTGACGTCCCCTCCAGGCAATGGTGTGACTCCAGAGGGGAAAAGGGACAAGGAATAGGGAGGCTGGGAAAAGCGCCTGTGTCTTGGGAGATGCATACAATGAGCTCTTGTTCTTGCTCTGTGTGGGGTGTGAGACGTTCCCAGCTGTGCTCTGCATTCAGTAGCTGTTAGGGCTGGCTGCAGATGGAAGTCAGAGAAGCCACACTGCTTCGGTTCGCTGCAGTTCCCTGTCTTGGTGGCCATTGTTCTACGGGGTGGCCAGATGCAAGGGAATCTGGGAGGCCCTGCAGCTGCTGTGGTCTCTGTATTTGCTTCTTCACCTGGGAGGTTTGAAGGCAAAAGAGTCTCCTCTCTTCAGATAAGGCAAAAGGAGAGTCTGGGACCGCGGAAGGACTTTGGCTGGTCTTGAATCAGTCTCGTATTATTTCCAAGAGAGTCATGTTGAGCAGCTGACGGCAGGAAGACAAGACTGCCCTGGATGGACCTTTTGGGAGAGGAAAACAAGAATTATAGCTGAGTATGCCCAGTGATGCTGGCCTTGAAGAGTGACTGGGAGAGAGCTGAGCTGAGGCAGGCTGGTGCTATGAAAGTAGCTGTGACTCGGATGTGTTGTGGGGTTCTGGGAAGTTCGTCGGAGCAGATCAGCCCTTCTGATACAGCACTTCTTTCAGATATGGGTAGGAAGAGAGGGAGCTGGTGGCTACACTCTCCCTGTTCTGAGGATGGGAGCAGGAGCATGATTTGGGAATGCCAGGGCTGGCGTGCAAAGAGAATAGGAGGCTCACTGGAAGGGTCAGCCATACCCAGAGATGTCCGTGCTTTCTTCATTAGCAAGCCTTAGCAGCAGCACTCAAACCCAAGTTCAGAGTTCTTACTGGGAAGAGCCAGTTCCAGAGTCCTTGGGATATGTAGGTCTCCACAAAGGAGAGAGAGGGAGAGACTTCTGGAAGGGAAGGAATTCCCTGCCAGAAAAGTCCTAGCTAGATAGTTGCAGTGGTCTGTGGCTGTAACTCATCCTCTTAGGCAACCCCATGAGTGAAAGCTGTGAGAATGGTTGCCCTGGTCTGGAAAACTCTTCTCCCGGATGATTGCTACATCAAATGTGAATTTCAGAACCTGCTGCTGGTGCAGTATCCTTGTGGCTTTCTGATGGGATGCTGGGTGTGGAGGCACAGTAAAAATGGCTCCCGTCTCTCACCAACCACAGTATTTGGCTTGGCAGAATCTTTCCTGTGTTGACAGGATGTTCTTCTCCCCATTAGTAGTTGTTTTGGCCTGTCAGGTCTAAGAGTGGAAAACTGCCTGCTAAAAGCCAGGAAATGATCCCTTTTCTGTTCTTTAGCTGCTGTCCAAAGCCCCCTCACTTTGGATTTAAATTAAGTATTGTCTCAGTGAAATGTTGATTTCACTGTACCCTGTCCCTGATGGCTCTGGAAGAGGTCGGCCTGGCTGGAGATCTTGGGTTAACCATTGCTAGCCAAAACATCCTGCTCGTTTCAAAGACCTTTGTATTTCTCAGGGGAGAGCAGGCTTCTGAGAGGTCTTTCCAGTGCAGGCAGGGAGGGAATGGTAGGTTTTTCCCAAACGGGGTGGGTTGGGGAGCTCCCTGTTCTCACAGTTTTGCCAATTACTCATTCTTGGGGGGCCAGGGATTGGAGAGATTGTTTTGTGTAATATCCACTGAGGAACCTGTTGGTTCCCTGGTTGTTCCTGATGTCATCGTTAATGTGGCTTCCCCAGCGTGGTC
>NW_010414401.1:36259-37176 GCF_000710305.1 Buceros rhinoceros silvestris
ATGGTAGGACCTGCCACAACTTGAACGTAGGCATTATTTGAAAATAATGTGGTCCTGCCAAGGTGACGCTGCTGCCTCTGGGCTGTTCCTGGCTGCTTTGGTCTGGTCTGCGCCTGGCTGTGGTGCAGCCACGCCAGGGAGTAAATGGCAAGCGTTGAGTTGACACATGCAGCAGGTTGGGCTGCACAGGAAGAGGAAGGAAAGGGGTGAATTTACAATCGTTTCTTAATCTTAATGGATCTGTGGGCAGATTCCCCTTACCTGGTGCAGGCAGAGCTGGAAGCAGGATTGCACACCCTCAGCATCCTCCCCAGGGGACAGGGAAGGTGGTGCACGCAAACAGCCCCATCACATCCGATGAGCTGCCCTCTGGAATGGAGCAAGCGTTCGGCAGGCAGGAGAGACTGCCTTGCCTCGGTCTCTGCATGGTCTGGAGCGAGGAGAGAACCAAGCTGGCACGTTTCAGGAACCCCCCCGAGCAGGCCAGAGCAGAAAGAACCGGGAGATGGGGAGGAAGGAGCGTGGATTTGATCAGTCCATGTGTCGCCGGTGGGGGTGGGGAGGTGCATGCATTCCCCTCATTTCCCGGCTGACAGATTTCTGCGAGGAAAGGCGGCTGCTCCTGGAAATTATTAATGGCTTACAAAGAGGCGCTGGACTGCCTCGTCATGAGGCAATTAACGGCGAGGAGGGAGCGTGGCTGCAGCCTCTCCCCGGGCCTGGCTGTAATGAGCGATCTGTCCACATTAGGTGTTGGTGCCGCTAATGAACTTGAACAGGTTTCTTCATTTATCCCTCAAGTAATCATATTACATCAATTTAATGCCAGACTGGTGGGGGCCAGGGGTGTGTGGAAGGGGAGGTCGGACATTTCCATTTCCTACCACAATAATCATGGTCCTTCTCAGTGGCAAAAT
>NW_010414401.1:37311-40093 GCF_000710305.1 Buceros rhinoceros silvestris
CTGGAGGATCTAGAGGCGGAGTGGGGAGGAAGGGAGAAGCACTGTTAACTGGAGCTCCCTCAGCAGTGTCTTCCGGAGTCTCGCTGAGACCCTCCTGTCTCAGGAGATCGAAGCGAGAGTTCTGCGCGAAGGCTGTATGGGGGCCTCTGTGTCTGCAAGGGTGGAAGGAGAGGCAGGAGCTGAGCTTAGGGGAGCGGGAGGCTGGAGAAGGTCTTTACACTCGGTGTTCTGCTGCCTGCGTCGCAGCACAGGGGAATGACCTGATGGGCCCAATACCCAATTCCTGCCCGCAGCCGGTTTCTCTGCACACTCAGATGAGCTGGTAGCTGGATCTGTCGATGCTTGTGATGGATGAGAGCGTGCCCCTCTCAGCTGCTGCCTGAGCTGCTCAGGTGCCCGTCAATATGATGAGGTGCAGCGAACGGCACCGCAATCCATCTCCTGCGGAGCGGGTGCTCTCTGCATGGCTGCGGGCGCCTGAGAGCCCCGTCCATGAGCTGTAGCTTCCGATCCCTCAGGGGGCAGTTGCACAGAGGCTGTATGCTGGCAGAGCTGACAGATGGGGGAAAGCAGAGCGAGCAGGGTGGTGACAGGGAGCTGGGAATGCTGGCAGCCAACTTATTAATGGCTCTGTATCCAGCTCAGTGAGTTACACAGGTCAGCTGCTGAGGGAGGAAGGATGGGGCAAAAAAAATAGATGCCGTGGTGGGGCCCAAGAACTGCAGTGTGAGAAAGATGAACAGCCAGTTTCCAAGCAGAGCCTGGAGCATGAACAAATAGCTTCCTCAGCAGTTTCGTAAGTAAGGGCAGGCAACCTCCAGCACTGAGCGGAGCGGGGTAGCTCAGGGGTGATGGCTGGAACAGGGAAGAAGCAGCTGGTTCTTCTGCTCCCTCCTGTACAGAATTTATATGCTGTCATTTCCATGCCTGGTGCCCCTCACTGTCCAGAGGAGGGGACAGTGCTCCTCACTCCTCCACTGACGGGAACTCAACAGGAGTAAAAGGAGTCCAGTTCCAGAAGGTCAGAGGCAGATGATTTTCCCACAGGCCAAGCACCCAGAGGTCTGTCTTCTTCCTCCCAGGCTCCCATGGAGCTGGTGAACCATCTGCAGAGGGACTTTGCAGCAATATCTGTTCCTAGACCTTTTTGTTTTGGCTATCAGAGGTAATAAAGCTCAGAGAGGTTTACAAGGATGCCCTGAACCGGAGTCTACCCCTACATAGAACCATGGCGGGGTGGAGGTGGGTATTTGCACTATTTCTCAGCAGAACCAGCCCTTCTCCAGTCTCAGCTTCGTGACTTAGTGCTTCTCGTTTCTCACATCTGGTCAGTAGGCCTGTTTCTTCTCATTGTGCTCTTCTGTCTGTCTTCCTCTCCTCGTTTCCTCGCTTTCATGTCCCTCTGAGCAGGGCAGACAGGGTCTTGACGGGCACTTGGGTGCTGCACTGGTGGTGCTCCATAAAGACCAGGTGGCAGCAAATCCTGGTAAAACCCTGCTGTGGGGTTCGGCGGGGATTTTGCTGCCTCTTGGTGTCCCAACCTCTAGCAGATGCCTCTGAAATGAAATGGTCCCTTCTCCGAGCCTCTGGTGCGAGGGGATGTGGCTGTGCTGCTGAGGACGTGTTGGGGTGGTGGTGCTCTGCCCTCAGCATACACTGCCTGAAGGAATGATCCCACTGACTCAGTAAAAATACTTGCAGGGAAAGCCAAAGCCAAGCAGGTGTCAGACGACAGTTCAGAAGCAAGCAGCAAGGACTATGGCGAGGATGATGATGAAGAAGAAGGAGAGTATGAAATTGAGGAGGAGGAGGAAGAGTTGGAAGATGATAGTGACTCCGATGGTAAGTGGTGCAGCTGGGCGAAGGGAAGGTGGTTTCTGGCAGTACTGGTAACCAAGGGCTCCTTTGCATTCTGGGGGTTCCTGTACAACAGAACTGCTGCCTCTGTTCTCGCTGTGCGGCTGTTGTGAGCTGTAGGGTGTATGGAGGGACTTTTACACACACACACACACATACACCCTGTCCAGGGCGACCTGGCAGTTCTGAGTTTATCCTGAGCAGAGAGCGAAAGGGTTAAGCTCTGTGCAGGCCCAGCTCTAACAAGCCACCGGTCCCTTTCATCTCTTTGCAGGGGCCTCCTGCAGAGAGGCTCAAACAAACACCCCACCAGGGTACAGAAGCCTGGCTTCAAGGCTCTCCACAGGTTACACTGCGTGGGGGTGCGGAGGGTGCTCTTCTCTTTTCATCTGAGTGCTGCCTGGGGTACGGGCACCAAACAGGGGTAACCCTTTAGCTGCTGCTTCTCAACAGCTCCTCCCAGGATAGGGCTGGTAGAGATCTAGTCCAAGTCCTTTATTCAGCCGGGGTGTTCTGTGCTGAAACGCCAGGATGCATACAGACCCGGCTAGAACCACTGGCCTGGCTCTGCATGGTCCCGATCCCTCTGCCAGTCCACAGCTGCTGCCCAGAGACAGAATCTCTTAAGAGTGACGGGTGGCACTGTGAGAGGCCACCAGTGTCCCCTTGGAGGCCAGACCCGCTGCCTCAATGGCTGCTGAGAAAGCTGCCAGCTGGGTCACCAGGGCTGTGCGAGACGCCAGGCCCAGCTTTGTTGCAGCTGAGGAGAGGGTGCCTTCCCCTTCGGTCCCTTGCAAGAGCCCCAGCCAGGCAGAAAGCCCACGCAGCACCCAGCCGAGCGCAGCCAACCGCGTCCACCGCAGTCTTGCCCGTGTCTGCCAAGTCGCTGCGAACAGCAGACGGAAGCTGGGGCCGACCACGGGAC
>NW_010414401.1:40610-42007 GCF_000710305.1 Buceros rhinoceros silvestris
GGCTTGGCACGCAAACCCAAACCTCGGCGCCGAGAATAGATGGGTGTTTGATACATGTTCTGACAGTGCTGTGAAGGATGAAGAGGGAGAGTCTTACGCTCCGTGTGCTGAGCGTTCCTGTTGTGCTTTTTACCGGAACACACGTGCACGCTGCACGCTCGGGAAATGCTGCAGCGAGGAGCTTGTGTCGTGACAGTTTGCCACCCTCCAGCAGGAGCCTAGAGCAGGACGCGGCCTGGAGCGGGACTTCTGTGGTCCTGCTGCTCTGGTGGCATCAGTGTGGTTTCAAGGTGCAGCCACAAGTAACTTTTTGTCCTTTTTTTGGTGACTGGGCTGAACTGGCCAAGCCTGGCTGCTGCCCTCCTCAACCTGTGAGGGGCTGTGGGTGTAAAACCCGAGGCAGGAATTGGTGCTGAGCAGAGGCTTTACTGGTAGAGCCTGAGCACTAGTCTGGCATCCCTCTGAAGCAGGTGTAGGAAGCTCAGTCCTTCTGGAATGAGAGGGAAGGGCATGGGGACACGTAAAGACCCTAGAAACTGGGTCTCACTTGTGCTTCCCACTATTAAACATTTCAAAAAAAGGAGCGAGCGTGGGGCTCTTTCTGCATTTGGGAGTCTCGCCGTTAGTGCTGACAGCTCCCTCCTGCTGCTCCTAGTGCCCAGCCCGACATCCCTGCTGAGGGAGACAGGCTGAGCTGGCAGGGATGAGGGGCTGGAGGCACTGCCTGGCTCGCGCCCCCAGGTTCTTACTTTGTGTTTGTGCCTCAAGTCTCCTCTCTGCTTGCCCCAAGTCCTTCAGAGCCAGCACTGCCCTGAGCTGCCTGCAGCGCTCTCCTACTGCTATCGGGGCGCTGCAGTGGCGCCAATAAATTAATGAGTGCCTGGGCTTAATTAGCAATGAGTTGCCTTGACTTGCCTCACTCTCACTCCCAGTAAAGCAGGATTTACACCTCTCGCTTTTTCCACCCGCAGAGGAAGGCAAGGAAGCTGGCTCCCAAGGGGCCCAGAAGCAGAGGAGATGCCCTCGTGGGATGTCACGGTCCGACCTCGAACAGCTCGCCCAAGGAGAAGAGGACATTGTGGAGGACTTGGCTTTCTCAGATGATGACTGAGCACCCTCACAGCCACCCCTGCCAAGGTCAGCCCTTACTGGATCACCCAGCCTTCAGCATCCGGCTGCATCTCCAAGGGGTGGTAAGAGCTGAGGAGCGTGGTGGGCGGAAGGCCAGCCCCAGGTGCCACCCCAGACTTTCTCAGCAGAGACACAACTTGGACTTTCAAGGTTTTTTTTACCAGTTATGTTTTTGGTAACAGTAAAATTGTGGTCATGTCAAGGCCAGTGCACCTGCTCAGCAGAGGTAATTAAAAAAACCCCAAACCCTCATTAAAAATCTGCCA
>NW_010414401.1:42091-43647 GCF_000710305.1 Buceros rhinoceros silvestris
TGCCACGGCGTGTAGCGTAGGGTTCAGCTTCGTCTGGAGCACAAGCAAGCTGACAAAGGGAAGGACAAGTCCTTGGACTAAGGGTCCTTCTGGCTGTTCAGCCAACCAGCTGCATCACCCCATGGTTTGCGCTGGGGCCCTCACCAAACCCTCCCTTTTGCCACAAGGGTCTTAAGGAGCCTCCTCTTGTCACTGCACACGGCGTATGCTGCAGACCCCAAGGCAGTGCTTCCGGGTATGGGGGTATGGAGAGAGGGGCAGGCAGGGAGGAATAAGAAAGAAGAGGCATAACTAATAATGCAGGAACCACTTTGGCTTTTGTGATGGCTCTTGGGTTTGTGCAGGGCCACGTCTGAGCCCGTGCTGTGTAACAGGCCTGTTGTTACCCACAGCGACAGAAACCGCCTCTTCTTGAGCCAGTCCTAGCTGCTGGTGGTGAACACCGTTCGTGCAGCCTGTCTCGGACAGCCGGCTGTTCCTTCTTACCCCAAGGCCAAGCACTGCAGCACCTGGGCAGCCTCCAGCTGCAGCTCAGAGGTGTCTTGCTGTAGCAGCGGTGCTTGTGGGAGGAAAGGTCTGGTTTCGTGGAGTCAGCAGCCCCAGAGCTGAGATCCTGCCCTATGGCAGCTGAAAACCCCTGTGGGCTGGAGCCTGGTTCATGGGCTCCCTCTCACCCACAGGTGTAAGTGGTAACAACTTGGGGTATGTCACAAGGTGGTGATGCTTTCCTGCACCACTTGTGCTGCCAGACAGCACTACGGAACAGGAGATGACTGCTGGAGTAGTTAGTTAACTACTGCTCAAGTACAGGGCTGGGGCAGGGGTGGTGGTGGTGCTGTGTGTGTCTCATTCCCAGTTTGTTCTAGCGCCAGCAAGAGGTAAGAGGGCTGCTTTGTCCCAACTGCAGTTACAGTAAGTGCCAGCCCTGCCCTTCTGAGAGGCCCTTTGTGACGCAAGTAACCTCAGACACGTGCAGTGTGCATTTTATTGTTAACATAATTGTTATTATCATCACTGGTAGCCCATGCCAAGGGCCAGAGCACCTGCTGCTTCGCGGGGCGGGGAAGCGCTCGAGACTGAGGTTCCCTGTGGCTGGTAAATCCTGTGTCCTCAGGTAGTTACACGTGGGAGCCTGGGATGTGACTGCAAAGACCTATTAAGAGTTCAACTCACCTCTTCCTCCTCAGGAGAGGAGTTGCTTTTTTTGCTCCTTTAATGTAAATGGGCAAGGTGCAGTCTGCTGTCTGCCCTTTGGAGCTGTGAACCCACCCACAGGCTGGCTCTTAGGCCAGACCCGGAGCAACTCCAGTGCAGCAGGAGTCACGCATGCTGAATGACAGAGCGCAGGAGGCTGGGGACCATTTGTAAATTAAGTGGGTTTTTTTCTTTTTTATTTAAATTGATTGCTGGAAAGCATTTTTATCGTGATGTGATGGATAATGACTTTTTCTTTTTTTACAATATAAAGAAGCTAATGTACCACCAAGCTATTTTTGTAAGAAAAACGGTAGCACGTGCAACGTTTAAACAAAAAAAAAAGGGGGGGGGGGGAGGGA
>NW_010414401.1:43696-44952 GCF_000710305.1 Buceros rhinoceros silvestris
AGAAAAAGTGGACCACGTGAACGTGTAAAAAAAAAAAAAAAGGGGGGGGTAGGAAGAGAGAAAAGTACCACATGTGATTGTTGTTCACAACTGTACAGGTCACAGGAGGTCACCCCCAGGAGTTACCATCGCATTCACAGTAGTAAAAAACCTCTACCCTTGTTTTTAGCCAGCATCCCCCCGCCTCCTCTGGGAACGCCCAGGGCTCTGTCTCGTGGTCCACAACAGGCCAGAATGTGCAACTACATCCACCTCTGGAACAAGGCTGTAAAAAGAACAAAACCAACCCTACGAAACAAAAAAAAAAAAGCTGCACCCCAAATGTATAAACGAGTCTGTTGTACACGTGAAGGAGGGCTGAGACCTCTTGTCATCTTCTCTTTGAAACAAAACCTGTAATGAAACCCCCCCTCTCTGCAGGGCTGGAGCAGGGGCAGAGTCCAGGCTCTGGGTGCTGGGAGGGACACGGTGCAGAGGAGGAGGGTGGGCAGCCCCTGGCCTGCGGGACAGCGCAGGGCCGCCTGTGCCGTACCGTCCACACTGACGTAAACATGGACCCGAACTTGCCCTTTTTTTTTTCCTTTTTCTTTTTTCTGTCTTTGGTATTGTTTTAAAAGTTGCGAGAGATGCATAGACACCTGATGAGGAACCGCGTACAGTTTCCAGGGAGGAGGAGATACTTGGGAAGGTGGTTGGTTTCATTCTTTGATGGGGTTTTTTTTTGCTCCGGTGTGCTGAGTACTGTTGGGAGGAGCAGTGCCTGTTCCCCTTCCCTGCCGGGAGTCACACCCAGCAGTTCCTGACAGCCATGATTCTTTGAAGGCCAAGAAAAGCGTTCACTCCCTGCCCACGGCTCAGCCTGGGGAGCGAGCAGGGGTGCGAGAGGGGACGGGAGTAGCGCTGCCATCCTCTGGAATCAGTGTCTTGCTCGTCACATGCGCTGTCTCAGTACATCTTTGGATAGTTTTTCTTTCCTTCCTTCCCTTTTTACAGTTTTTAAAACTTCTCCGTGTGTTGTGTTTTATTTTTGTTAAACAAAAAGCAAATGCATCCAAAAGAATTAAAAACCTCCCGTCCTCCCTCCTGTGTCTCACGGCTGCGGGAGGCTCCTGGTCTCTCAAAACACGTTACCTTCAGTTTGTCCAACTGAATCTCCGCTCCAGACCCAACTCAGGAGCTGTCCCCCAGTTAAGATGGAGGTTTCGTGGTGTCGTTGAGCCCGGCAAGGATGGAGGGGTTCCCGTTCTCCTGCTTTG
>NW_010414401.1:45124-45775 GCF_000710305.1 Buceros rhinoceros silvestris
CTGCTGCTGAAGGGCGAGGCCACGCTGCCGGTGGAGGACGGCCGGAGGTCAGCCGGGGGCAGGTCCCGCTCCGGTGGCCGTAGACCGGGCGGCTGCAGGGGGAAGGCCATGGGGAAGCCTGCCATGTACAGCACTCTGCCCACTCGCTTGGCAACCTGTGAGAAAAACAAAGGAAGTAAAACCCAGGGGGCAAAACAGGGGTGGGCATGGCACAAACTGTCTTTGGAAACCCGTGTTTTCATGCAGGGAGCCCAGGCTCTGTTCTCCGAAGCATGCTGCAGCTCCAAGAGCTGGGCTACATCAGCTGAACGAGGAGCTACTGGTCTACCAAACAAACCGAGCTACCCACCCACCAAGCACACACCCAGCTCCTTGGTGACTTACCACAGCAGAGATGGGTTCCTCCTCTCTCTTCTAAAGGACTCTGTCCTAGCTCTCCCTGAGCTCTGGTTTACTGGGCACTGTGGGGTGTGCTCTGCTCCCCTTTGCTACCTCAGGACTGTACAGGGTGTTCTCAGCTGAAGAGCAGGAATTGCTTTGAAGGTGCAGGAGGAATAAAAACCTCTCTGGCTACAGTGTGGCTGCTGTTAATGGCAGAGGAAACTCTGAGCCTGCAGCTGCTCCCTTCTGCAGCACGGAGGAAAACTCCTG
>NW_010414401.1:45917-46348 GCF_000710305.1 Buceros rhinoceros silvestris
CAGCACGGAGGAAAACTCCTGAAGCCACACTCGCCTCCCAGCACGGGCCAAAGGCCCCACAACTCTCCAGCACCTCCACAGCTGGTTCACATTTAAGCTTAAACAAAAACACAGGCTTGTGCTCAACCCAGACAACTGCGGCATTATTCAGTGAGCAACATCGGGGCTTTGCTCCCCACTTACCCCCCGCCCCAGCCATGCCTTATTATAGACCTTTAAACACCAGTGATTAAATCGAAGCTGGGTTTGTCTCGCCCATATCTCAGACTCCCCCCCACCAAACCCGATCTAAGACTGTCTGTGAGCTGTTTGGCGTCCTCTGTTTTTTAAGCAACATGAGAGTTTTATTTCCTGCTGCATTGACCCGCAGGGAACAATTGCCCACAGAACCTTTTTATTAGCCCCCTCGTAAACAGGGAGGGCTGTAGGGA
>NW_010414401.1:46532-47962 GCF_000710305.1 Buceros rhinoceros silvestris
ATAACATAACAAATGTGGGTTAGGGGAACTGTGCCAGAGCAGCGACTGTCGGTGCAGCCCACGTTACTGTCACGCCGCTGGGCATGACACAGTCCCCCGGGATCCAACAGCCCTGACGTGTGTCAGAAGCTATTTTCTGATCATTACATGGGAATAAAAGGAGCTGGCGGAGATGTTCTGGATTTGAGGCTAACCAAGGGGATCTGGCGGCAGCACAGATGGAAGTCACCCTGACTGCTAGGCAGGAGGAGGGCAGAGCAGCGTCAGGAAGGCAGAGCTCTGCGGGCAGAGAGCGGGGAGCCCAGTCATGGAGGGGGAAAAGGTATTGTCAGAAGATGAAACATAGGGCACAGCAGCAAACTAGTCTTTGGAGGAGGGAACGGAGAGACCTCAGAGGCAAATACGCTTTCTACTTCCAGAGCCTCAAAACGCAAGCGAACAGCACGAGCAGGGGTGTGGGAGGCCCCATCAGCGTGACCAGCAAGCTGTGACCAGCACGAGCTAAAAATGCCACCACAATCCCTTAGTGGCACAGCGGAGGAGGGAGGGAGCTGGGGCAGTACTCGCTGGGGAGGGAGAGTAACCAACAGCTGGTGTTTTCTTCCTGACATGGTTATAGGACAGTTTGAAAACAGAATTGCAAATTAATAAATGAACAATTATTGCTTGATAATCTCTATTCAGTAACACAGGTCTCCTGCCAGCCCTGTTCTGGCTAGAGACCGCTTTGAAGCGGGACGCTGCGTAGGACCGCTCCCTACCTGTGACCGTATCTTCAGTGCAGGTCCCAGTTTCAGCCCCATGTTGTTCAGTAAGTGCTCTTCCGTCAGGAGGGGCAGGGTCTCGCCATCAATCGCCTGCTCCCGGAATACCTGCAAGAAACCAGAGCACAGGCCCAGGCTCAGCGATGCCGGTGACAGACGCGATGTGCTCATCTTGCCATGGCACACAAGGGCGCCACAGAAAATGCAGGCTGAGAGCCTCAGCGCTGAGACTGGCCCACGTGAATACACGAGAGGCAGATACGATCCAGAATCCACAGCCAAGGAGCCGACATGGGGAAGACAACACCTGGGAAGGGGAATTAGGGCTGGCTGGACAAGTTTACATAAAGCATTTTGTCTTAATAAATGGTTTTTTATTATTATTTTATTTTTCTTTATCGTTGGGAGGGGGTGTGAAGGTTTTTCTTTGGGGAACACCCCCAGATCTAGTGACCGGCAACACTGTGCGTGACCCCCGCTACCAGTGTACAATGGCAGATCTGGGAAAGAAGCGTGACGAGCCCAAGGGCCCTGTCCCAGAAGACGGGAGAAAAGGTGAGAGTCTAAATTCTGGCCGATCCCAGCCCTCTCGCAGGTGTGGGGATGAAGAGCTGCCCCAGCCGCCTCCAGCAGCATTGGCAGGCTGCAGCGAGGAAGCCGCCGCTC
>NW_010414401.1:48066-48794 GCF_000710305.1 Buceros rhinoceros silvestris
GTTGTGGCGGGCGGCAGGGAGCCGCCTGCCGCTGCGCAGAGGAACTCCCTGCTCCACACCTTTCCTTCTCAAAGCTGCTCATTTCCAAAAGCATCTCCAGGCAAAACACAGCACCGGGGCGGTGGAGCACACGCTGCAGGGTAGGGGGATCCGCACCGCAGCTTTGCTCTTTACAGTACCAGCAGTCCCAGAACACAGTCTGGCACTGACTCCCAGTAACACCAACTGGGAGCGGGGAGGACGAGCCCTTCTCACCTGGAGGGTTCAGCAATGCAGATAGATAATAAATACTGCAGAGCCACGGTCCTCACAGGGGGAGCAAGGCGGTACCACTAAACGGGGCGCGATCCAAGACAACTGCTCCGGCCTGTCATGCGGTTCCCATTAATACAGCAGGTCTGACCCCCGCCCGGTTTGTGGCGTGAAGCGCCTACACGTCACCGCAGAGCTGACAGCAGAGCCGCTGCAGCTGGATGGACCAGCAGGCTCACACGAGCACCTTCTAACACAGCCAGCCACGCCAGCCCAAGCCCTCCGTAAGGACCGACACAAATCCTTTGTTTCGCCTCTAGCTGTTTCAAATGACAGGCTCACGCTAGAGCTCCCCACGTAACACGTCCTGTGTTGTGAAGAGTCCGGGCTGGCTACGTGCTCTTAGTGCCCCCTTCTTCACCTGCGGGGCAGCATCCCTGGGTGGTGGCTCTGGCTCACGTGTCAGGAGTCACACG
>NW_010414401.1:48958-49416 GCF_000710305.1 Buceros rhinoceros silvestris
CAGCCGGCAGGTCCCCCTGGTTCTGGCGACTGTCAGCCAGCTGCCCAGGGTTTCGTACTAAACCGCTGTTCCACCAAGCAGCTCATCCTGGCCGCTCGCCCAGGTGAGCGGTCTGTGGGGCCCGATCCTGCTGTCTCCACGCGATGGCTCTCACACAGCGTTGTTATTACTACTAAAACACTACGGCAAGGCGGGGGGGGTCAGTTTACTTTAACAGCGTCTTTTTCAGCAGCAGACCGTAGCCCTGAGCCCTCCCTCTGGAGAGTGGCGGTGGCTGCTGGAGCCAAGGCAGCTGAGCTGTTACAAGTGTTTTATTGCTGGACTCCGCCAGCGAAGCTGCTCATGAGTGCAGCATGTGTTCCGGCTCTCTGACCTAGCAAAACTTACTATGCCCGGTTCTTTTCCTCCCTTCTGAAGCCAGCGTGGCTGGGAGCCCAAAGCCTTCCCTCCCTCAGCAC
>NW_010414401.1:49484-50695 GCF_000710305.1 Buceros rhinoceros silvestris
AGCGTGGCTGGGAGCCAAAAGCCTCCCTTCGCTCGGCACTAAACCCTCCACCACCAGCCTTCACTCGAGAAAAGCCTGGTTGTCCCCACAGTGACAGACCGGTGGGACAAAGGGCTGAAATCAGGCAGGGCAACTTGTGGCGTTGCTGGAGTTTTCCTGTTTGTCTGATCCGTGTCTCTAAAAGCACAGTCTCCCACCACACTGCTGCTGGCTTTTCCTGGCAGGAGAAGCCTGCAGACCAGTGCCAGACCTCCCGGCAGCTGTGGTTTTGGAGACGAGAACACAGACAGCTCTACAGCTCAGAGCCACAGAGCTGGGTCGCCCGTGAACGCTGGCATTGTCCCATAGCAACGAACCTGTTAAGATACAACCACAATGCAGAAAACCGCAGCACCCCCGAAGCCACGCACCCCCCACAAGCAGCAGAGCAAGGCCACGACCCGTTACGGTAAAACGCTGTGTGTGCAGCGCGCTGAGGAGGTTGCCGAGCCCTGGGCTCTGCCAGCTGTTGGTCTCCTGGTGTGCCAGGAGCTGGCATAGAAGGTGTCAATGGATGGTCATTCTGCAAGGTGGTTGTGTTGAAGATTCCTGCACGTTTTCCTCTGCACGCATTAGCTGGCTGTCAGGGAAGCTCCTCTCTAAGTGGCATGTCCAGAAAGCTCAACTCGTGCTCCCCTTCCTGCCTTGCAAGCCCTGTTCTCAGCCTAGGCTGTCTCTGCTGAAAGGCTGGACTGTCCTGAGCGTTGGCCCTTTGCCGCTCTCTCTCTGCTAGGTTCAGTCCCCGCCTCTAGGCACACTACATCCTCTTCACGAGGCTCTCCCAGACAGCCCAGGAATCTCTGCCTTCGCAGTTGGTGCATCCTCTCAATGAGGCATTTACCATGGACGCCGGCAGATGCAGAAGCAAAACACACAAGGGTTGCTTTCTGTACCGCACCTCATGATCTCGCACTGAGCGGCCTTTATCAAACCCCGTGACCAACGGCTGTTTCAACTCTGCTGTAATGAGCCTAAAAATCCCAGTCACCACCACCCCAGTGCAAGCACGGAGGTTACTTTCACACCTGTGCAGACAGGGTCTCTCAGCCCCCCTCTGCCCCCACACAGCACATCCTGGCAGCTGCCCACCCCGGTCCAGGGGCTACGTGACAGCCCTCCCCTCAGTACGGCTGGCCCCCCAACAGCCACACCCGCCCTCCACTCTTCCGCAG
>NW_010414401.1:50705-51563 GCF_000710305.1 Buceros rhinoceros silvestris
CACCCCCGGCCACGGGGCTACGGGCCAGCCCCCCCCCCAGTACGGCTGCCCCCCACACAGCCACCGCTGCCTTCAGCTCTGCGGTAGGAGCAGAGGCAGCTCCACAAGCCTGAGAGGGCAGCGACACTAAGCCACCAACCATGATGAACCCTGCAGGTCAGATGCTCACGGCTGGCCCTACTCCCATCCCTCTCATCGCTATCCGTCTGCAAGGCCCATCACACACCTCCTCAGGGTCTCCGCTGGCAGCAAGCAGCTACTTAGCAATCCACTACAAAAACAAAATCAAAACCAAACCAACAAAAACTCCAGAGCCTGCAGGGCTCCGAGATAAACCTTCTGCTAGGAGGGAGAGTAAAGCGAAACAGGCGCAGACGGGAGGGAAGAGCAGAGGCTGTGGGGAGGACGTTCCTCCCATGATGTTCTCAAGGCTGTTCCAGGATTTACCTGAGTGTACTCGGTGCAGCCGGACAAGTTGGACACGAAGCTGCAGACATCCTCCACCGTCCATTTGCTGATGTCTTCCAGCGCAGGGCTCTCCTCACCATCCAGAAAGAGACCTCCCATGGTGCCTGGATTGTTTGGAGTTGGGGAGGGGGAAGGAGAGAAGGAGAAAGAAACATAAATCATTAAAATCCCACACGGACAACAACTAGGCTGCAATCTGAATATTTTTCTCTAGCCACACATTCATCTTTAATGACCTGTCAATTAAAGCGCTGGGCAGGGTCAATTCATAGGCCTCTTCCTCCTGGAGGTCCCCAGCTTAGAAAGGGGGGCAGGGGAAAGGAAAAATCCTCGCTAATGCATTTCATGTGTTTAATGTTCTTCAGCTGCACGGAAGAAACGGGGGGGGGA
>NW_010414401.1:51697-52026 GCF_000710305.1 Buceros rhinoceros silvestris
AAACCCTGAAGAAGTGTTGCTCCACACGCACCGCAAAGCGGAAAACTCTGACTGCCCTGTGGGCTCCTCTCCCCCAGCCCTTCTCCTGGCTACGTGCTCCGCATGGTAAGCGGCCCCGGCACCTCTCCCTGGTGGCCGCTGCCTTGCCCGAATCGCTGGAGGACGACTCCAGCTCATTTTGAACCCAGCCCAGCCTGAAAGGTCCATCGGATCGGTCTGCCCCAACGCAGCCGCTGCCCCGGGGCACCGCAGAGCTGCAGGCGCCAGGTGTCTCTCCTGGCGTGACGGGGTGACCCTGCCAGCCCCCGCCATGCTCTGCAGACAGCATG
>NW_010414401.1:52211-52747 GCF_000710305.1 Buceros rhinoceros silvestris
AGCCCTGTCAGCAGAGCTGAAGGTGATGGGTTCCAAAAGGGAGGAGGAGACACACACCGCCCCATGTCACCAGTGCCTGACAGTACGGGACGTGCACGCGGGGAGAAAACCAGACTGGAGCGGACAGAGGAGCTGGATGAGAGGGAATCGGAAACGGTGACAGAAACGCCAGCCAGGTAACTCCTACTGACTGCAGAGTGTGAAAAAGGCAGGAACAAGTAATGAAGAAACCTGGTTCCAGAAAACGCCAGAACATCATTAACCCGTGGAACTCACTGCTGCGTGATACCAGTTAGACCGAGAGACCAAGGACATCTCTGGATGTGAATCCACGACTACAGCGGGCAGAGGAGAGTTTGAGGGGTATAAACTGTTACGTTTCAGGGCACAAAGCAAGAAATTACCACAAGAAGTGTCTCCCCCCGGGGTCTCTCATGACAAAACGATCAGTCCCACAGGCATACAGCTCTTCCCCGAGGCAGTGGATCAGCACCGTGGATGCTACCCCGTGCTGCAGCTCTGCTCCTGTCCACAGC
>NW_010414401.1:52866-53110 GCF_000710305.1 Buceros rhinoceros silvestris
GCCCCGTGGATGCTGCCCCGTCCTGCTGCTCTGCTCCTGTCCACAGCTGGGACATCGCTTCCGCACACAACAACAGTCTGAAGCGGGATGCACCGGAGCTGTGGTGGGGAGCACGAGCCCGGGGAGTGAGGAGTGGCCAGTTCCTCAGGGAATGCACCGGGTCAGGGCCAAGAGACGCAGAAAGAGGCAGCAGCAAAGCCACGTGCCAAGTCTCCACTGGCAGCTTGGCAAAGCCACCAGCACA
>NW_010414401.1:53201-54365 GCF_000710305.1 Buceros rhinoceros silvestris
AGCCACCAGCACAGTCCAAGGCAGCAGGAAAAGGACGGGATTTCCAGGGGAAGTTATCATGCCAGTAAGATGCTTTTAGAGCAGCAGCTGCCACCACGAGGAGCAGGCAGACGCTGTGTAATCATTTCCACTACATTTCCACTCCCAACTTCCTGCTCCCCTTCCCAGCCTCGCCCTCCACACTGGTCCCGTAGCTGCACCAGCACCTCCCCTCCCGCCACGCCGCCTCCTCTCAGGGAAGGGGAGAGCAATGCCTGCAGCCCACATCCCTGCACAGCACCGGGCAGTCACTATGACGTCCCACAAGGGAGACCATGGAGGAAGAGCCCACCACTGCTTCCCGGCACGACAAATCCGCATCTCTCCACGCACGCACGGGCCAGTGCAAACAGCTGAGTGCCAACTCCAGTGCCAGAACATCTTGGCTGGCGCCATGGCGAGAGACAGGAGTGCTCTGACGCCTGCTACCTCCACAGCTCTACCTGTCCCTCCGGAGCAGGGATGGGGCTGTCCCTCTCCCCACGCCTCGGGGACTCAGACATGACTTGGCAGGTCTCCCTGCCAGCACTTCTCAGCAACTCAACACCCTCAGGGAAACAACCTGAGCAACAACCAGACTTTTCACACCTCCTTCACGCCCTTACTCTCTACCACAATCCTTCTTGCTCCCCTCCCGCCTAAGTACCAGCCCTGCAAGATGCTCTGCATGCTGCTCAGGGGACAGCTCTGCCTGGCCGTGACATGGCAAGTATGGGGAGCTCATTGCCCCCACCTCCGACCTGTCACTGCACACCAGGCTGCTCCTCACTCTCTTCAAACCCCTTATTCTTCCAGCTAGAAAAAGGTTCGGATCCTCCTGTGTCTCTGTGAGGAGTTGCAGAGAAAACCAGGCGCCCATCGGTGCAGGAGGTGGGGACAGTGGTCCCTGTGAAAAGCCAGCGAGTGTTTTCCTTCCCCTCGCCACCACCAGCTCCCAGACAGACAGACAGATGGACAGGAGCCCTCATTCTCATTCCTACTGCATTCCATTTTCCAGGAGAAAAACTCAGAGCTGCTTATGGTAAAATTCACAAAACGCTCAACTGGCCAAGGGCTTTTTTCCCTTTTTCCCCCGTTTCAGGGGGATTTCTTTCTCAGGGAGGGGGGCAATTCTCTCTCCCCTTT
>NW_010414401.1:54501-56613 GCF_000710305.1 Buceros rhinoceros silvestris
CAGCTTGGTAAATAGAGGAAGTGAAACTGAGCTCAATTATTCCAGGCACAGTCAATGCTCGGGCGAGACACCTCCATCTGCAGCCAGAGCAAGCGTCTCGGAGGGGATCTGGCTGTAAGAGCCAACCGCGTTAAAATTAGGTACTTCCTTATTCCAAAAGCAAGCCAAGGATTGAACTGCAGCAACACAGCGCCTGGGAATCAATTTGCCAGCTAGACCCATCCTCAGGGTTTAACCTCAGCCTGCACAGAGATGGTTGGTCCCCGCCAGTCTCACGCACTTCGCCAGGTCCCCCCCAGCGTGGGCCGAGGTTTGGCGCAGATGCTGCCCTCACCGCTGGCCGGGACGAGGGGGAAGGCGCATGGCTTCCCCGCAGACACGTGCTCGCAATCCTGGAACCGCCCCGAACGCGGGATCACGTGCAGGGCTCCTGGCATCGCCAGCAGAGCTGGGCTAGCGGCTGCGGCTCCTACAACAGCCCTTTGCCTCTGTGGCTTTCCTTCCTTTGTCTCTGCATGCCCCCAGAAGAGAGGGAGGGCGAGGTCAGGATGCTCACAGATGCACGCGCAGAAAGCCTGCTGTGTCCAAGGCCGAGGGCAAAACACAGCCGCTGTATGGGAACAAGAAATATTTTCCACGTACCCACACACAGAGAAACAGAATACGGCCAAAATATTTATCTGAATTTGTTTTCCCTTCCCATTTATACCAGAGAACAGGGACTGACTGGTGGAAACATTCTTGGGAGGGGGAAGGCAAATACCAATACTTTGGGTTCTGGCCTGTTAGCAATTTCAGTGCCACGGAGCTGAACAGCTCGAGGGTGGAAACCTGTTCCCACCGGAGTTAGTGGCAGAGCAGCCCTGTGTCTGCAGAAAAGCCCCAAACCCCACGGCGACTGCAGAAGAGCTCAGCCCTTGTAGCTCCACAGACCCAGCAGCCAGTCAGTCACCCCTGAAGTCAGGGTTCAGGGGTCTCCCACCTCAGCTCTGTCACTGGTCTGAAGCCACCAGACACAGGAAGAATGCCAGGAAGGGTTTCTGTGGGACGACACAGCAGCTGATCACCGGCCTCAGTGTGTACCTCATTTGCAACCAGTACAGGACCAGTCCTCAGCACGCTGCATCCAGTCACTGGCCCTTTCCAGTTTTCAAGCCCCTAGAGCAGAAGGGCTCCTGTCCTTCCCCCTGTCGCCCCTCGAGAAGACGCCGCACTGTCTGCTCCATCTCTGAGCACGGCTGCACCCTCTCAGCACCGCTCTGGCAGCTGGGAGAATGATAACAAATAGATGCCCAGTGGCTAGAAGGGATGCACCTTCTATTATAATAATGACATGTCACTGGACCCTGCTGGACTGCGAGGATGCATAAAGGGCAGCATCTATTCCCTGCCAGGCCTCCTCTGCCTCGCTCTGTGATAAATGATGGTCCAAGAGACTGGTAATGGATTGCAGAGCACTTCACCAGATGGGGCCCAGCGTGTAGGGGCTGAAGAGAATCCATCGTCCCAGGCCGGTGTCTTGTAGACAGGTGTCCACGAAGAAGCCCTCGCCACCCATGCCACAAGCCATTTATAATGTCCCTCCTCCTCCTGACACCCAGCTGCTTCAGAAGAGAAGCCAAAGGCTGAATGGGTCAGGAAGGAGAGCAACCCTTCTGGCCACCCCAGTAAGGGACACCTCAGCAGCCGGGCTGCAACAGGGCTGTCTCTGCTGCACAGACTCACGAGTTTTTGCTCCTGGCATCACAGGAATCCATTCAGGTGCCAACCGGGAGACCAGTGGACACAGCGAACCCACTTGGAGGTCAGCCCACCTATGGCTTTAACCAGCTTTGCTCCCACTCTCTAACCGCTCTCCCACTCCTCCCTGTGCACACACCACCCCCTCCCTCCCTCCCGCCAGAGAGGGCTCGGGTCGAGCAGCGGCACTGGAAGGCTTGCGTTAATTGCTCTCCAGACTACAGATCGATAGAAGGATTTTAGCCTCCTGCACACTCCATCCTTCACCTTTTCCAAAGGACGGGGCCGGAGGAGGGCGGTGGGAGGAGGAGGGGAGCAAGGCTGCTGAAACCTTGACGAGATGAGGTCATTGAGCAGCCGCCAGATCCCCAG
>NW_010414401.1:56668-57633 GCF_000710305.1 Buceros rhinoceros silvestris
GTGGGGTGATGTGAGCAGCCGCCAGATCCCCAGAAGGCAGCTCAGGGAATCGACCCAGCTCTGGCTGCCTCATCGATATTCTTCCCAGTAGGGACAGAACACAGCCCCCTGCCTCCAAAGAGGAGCCTCCCCTTGCTGGAAGAGCAGAGGAAGTGCCTGGAACTCGGTGGTCATTTCCAGCCAGCCACTCTCTCCTCCCTCTGGCTCGTCCTTTCGGGCTGCCACGTTACCTGCCTTGTTTACCAGCCTCGAGCATACGGCACAGCATCGCGACCATCCGGGCCAGAAGAGCAGCCCTGGTGCAAAAAAGGCACTACGGACGTTACCTGGCACGGGGGAAGAGGTTGGTGCAGTTCTGTCTGTCTGCAGGTAGTCTGTGTTCCCCAAGGGCCAAAGTAACGCATTTTTCACCGGCACTTGTTACCCAACTCGTTACCCCGCAGCATGTGGATCAACAGAGCCCTCTGTATTTCAGTGGCTGCTCTCCCGGCTCCCCCATCGAGCTGCCATGCTGCGTCCAACGCGATGCCCCATCTTCCCCAGGCTGTTTCAGGTGGCAGCTTTTGCTATGGAGCCGCACAGCGCTTGGCCCAACCGGGCAATATTAACAGCCAGGACAACGCGCGAAGCCCGCTGAACGCAAAAGAGCCCTCAGGAGAAGACCTACAGCCCCGGAACAGGCTCCACAAATGAGAAGCGTCTAAAAACCGGGCAGCGAAATGCAGCCCTGATCTTTGCCGAGGCCTCAAGACGCGATCGTGATATAAATCCGAAGTGATAATAATAAACGGCCTATTACAGTAACTGGCGTGGTGCTGGGGGAGGGAGGAACGCCATCCACCACCCAGGCCTCCCCGCAGCGCCTCACACAAGCAATGAGCTCCGCAGAGCCGCGCGGTTCCCTTTTTAATGGCCAGGAGAAAAAGGCTCCTGCGAGGAAGCCTCAGCAGCCCAAGGCAGCAGGA
>NW_010414401.1:57782-58385 GCF_000710305.1 Buceros rhinoceros silvestris
GGATTTGTAATCCGGTTGGCCCCCTGCCTGTCACAGAAAAATCGCTTCCTCCTTCCCGGTTGGAAGGCAGCTCTAATGAGCGATGGGCAGCCGCGTTCACAACCGCAGCGGCTCTCTGCATAGAAAACAGGCAGCCTCAGTGACCCACATGCCATGCCCCCTCCTTTCTCCCTCCTCTACGAGGCAGGAGGTCCTACCTCCTGCTAATTGCTTGGCCAAGTAATTAGTTGAAGCAGGTTTTGCCTCTTGGCAAGGCTAGCGGGGCTGCCACCCTGCTCTGCCCGCAGCAGAGCCCTGGGCAGACTGGTTACCAGGGTCTGAATCCTGCTTTGCGCCTACCGCAACCCCTGCTCCCCCCTGGCTCATGCTCCCCCCTGGCTCCTGCTGTACCCGCCTTTGCTGCCCATCTCTTGGACTGTGCTGCTGGGACCAGAGAGGTGGCCATGAATGCCCTGCCTGCCCATCCCATCCGACGGGAACCTAACCAGCTATACCAGTGCCCGTGAGACTGGGGAAAGAGCCCATCTACCTCTGCCCTGGAAAAGGGGCTTAACAGTCCTAACTCTGCCACCTCCAGGGCGTGGAGCAACCAAGACATGCAAG
>NW_010414401.1:58526-58920 GCF_000710305.1 Buceros rhinoceros silvestris
TCCACTCCCCTCCCCTCAAACCACAGCCATGCACAGAGGGAGAAGGGAGCATGTGGGAAGCAGCCAGTCGCCCTCCAGCCCTGCACATCCCCAGTGCCTCAACCTGCAGAGCAGCCTCAGCCTCACTCCAGCCGGGCGGATCCAAGTCACCCTGGAAAGCTCTCCCGGTCCTTTGTCCAGATGTATCTTGGTGTTTCTCTCTTAACAGACCCCACTACTTGGAAACCAACTGTCTCTACAGCCTTTCAGGCCACCCTTCTTGAGACGATACTTCTAGCCCCGTGGTCTGTAGGGCTGCACCTTGCATCCATTGACAATTTCTGTTGCCTCTCCCTGAAGCCCCTATAATTTACTGGTGTCTGTACTGAAAGGTAGCTTCCAAAGAAGGCCCAGA
>NW_010414402.1:0-10282 GCF_000710305.1 Buceros rhinoceros silvestris
CTGGCCCCATAGACTTCTGCACATTTAAGCATAACATAACATCACATATGATCCCTAAAATGGCATCATGAACTCGAGGAAAACAGTAACCAGTTCCCTGGGACAGTGTATCTAAGGATAGTCCTGACAGTAGTCACCTACTGCAACAACTGTTTACTTTGAGAGGGGTAATTTACTCTTGAGAGGGGTAATTTACTCTTGAGAGGGGTAATTTAATTATCGTGCATATTTACATTTGTCAGAACATCAGGGACTGTGTTACCGTTGGTCCACATCCTGACACCATGGCCAAGGGAGTGTACGTTTGCAGGAACCAGCTTACAAGGATGGAAGAGATAGTCTGGCACACAGCTAAGCATCTCTGTCAGATGAATAGTGATATATAGTAATATATGGAGATATACAGTGATCATTATCTCAGCACATACCATAGCAGTATCTTAGACTGCACTTTCACTTCTCTCTAAGACTAACATAGAAAACCTCCCAGCAGGGTCTTTTTTAAGTGTCTCCCTTATGGAATGCACCTTTCAGTATCCTAGCCAATACCCTGCTGAAAA
Source organism: Buceros rhinoceros silvestris (assembly GCF_000710305.1). NCBI lineage: Eukaryota > Metazoa > Chordata > Aves > Bucerotiformes > Bucerotidae > Buceros > Buceros rhinoceros. The sequence continues at coordinate 561 of NW_010414402.1, forward strand.
ATTTTTTTTACTGTTAAGGTACCATTTGCACCTCTCCTCTGCCACCACCATGTGCCAGTATTCTGTCCCTCTTTCTTGACTGCATTTGCCACTAGACAAGCAATCTTTCCCAGCAGAAGCTCCCAGTGAGGATGTAAGCAAACTCTCCTGTCTTGGGAGTGGTGTTAGCCAGCCACTATAGCCAGTCTACCAGGGGAGAGACTGTTCTCAGTCATTGGTAAAAGCAAGTCAGATTACCGTAGCTTCTGATGGGCATGGTAACTGTGTCCACCAGAAATGCAAAAGGAGGCCACACCAACTGAGTGAGAATGTCAGGGTGAGAAAGGCACTACTCCAGTATGTAGATACTTCCTGATCATATCAGTCCTAGATCAGACAAAGCTCTCTTCAACAGAATGGATCTGTTGATGTTTACTTCACATGTTACCTTTGACATCCTAAACAGGCTGCAGCCTGCTGACAGGTGTCAGCCACAAGGCTTCCTCTCCCAGGAAATTTTCTTCAGTACCTTACAATAAAGTTTAATAAAGTAAGCTTGATGTGTTATCAGAGATTCAATACTTGACTGAAGATTACCTGGAATGGCAACACTCCCTTCCTGTGTTTTTCTTGCTCTCTTCCCTGCAGAAAAGATATTTGGACCAGCATTTGTGTGTGCGCTTGCTTTCCAGGGTGTGCGACTATATTCCTGGACAAGATCAATTCAGGGCAGAAGAGGAGCAGCAGATGCTGGGCACGGGGGGGGCGGCTGTGGCCCTAGGCTAAGGAGCAGTGTCCACAGCTGTGCTAACAGGAGCAGATCTGGCTGTGATGCAGGATTTTGACAGCCAAAGCTAGTATATACCCACCCTCACAAGAGATTAAGTTCATGACTGGGAGTAGGCTGAAAGTGGCATGGATGAGAAGCACAACATGATTATATTTCAACACTTCGGCAAACTATCCAATGGCTGCCTCTGCACCTGAAAAGAATTTCCCTCCAGTGGAAGAATCTTACTCCAGTAAAGAGAGGCAGTGGAAATCTGTTAACATGGGCCTGTAAGTGTTGACTCAGAAAAGAATGGCCCACGAAGCAAGCCTCTCCAAGGAAGACCGCAACATTTTGTGATAGCCAACAGACTCCCCTCTGTACTCATCCCTGCTCTTCATGTTCACATCATGGTTGTTGCTCTCGAGAGACAACACAAATGGGTCTGGAATTGAGACCATGGCAAAGACTGGAAGGACAGCTCACCAGCAGGCAGCAGTCTCCAGAATATAGCAGCCTCAGGCCTGGGGCTTACAAGTGCATTGGTGCCAGAATGCCAGTAAATGTGTTTTAGTGTAGTTGCTTGTTATGAGTGAAGATGAGGAAGGCCTTATCTGGCAAGTCTCTCAGAAAAAGCGCAGTTAAGGAACATTTGAAAGCCAGGCACAGACAGAACAGGGATCGCTGCTCCACACTGGAAAAACCCAACAGCAAATGATGAACAGTCCCAGTCTGGCAAGTGCTCGAATGAATTGACAAGGAATAGTCTTCTACATGTTCTTAAATGAAGACAGTTGTGTCTAGAAACCGTGACTTAAGGACAGAGACATCAGGAGAGAAAGAGGCAAAGTAAAAAGTGGAAGATTGTAAAAGTCCGTGAGCTTGCTACCAAGGGACCAATCATAAATATGCGATGCTGCATCAGCAGATCCTAGAGCTGTTTCAAATAACTTTGACAATGTCAAGTGAATTTTTCCTGGGTCAGGGATTTACCTTGTCATATGCCTGATCTGGTCTTTGGTGTCAAAAATTATATTTCTAGGACTGCTGGTAACAGATGGACAGTTGAGCCAGTCTTCCCCATGCAGAATATTTGTAAATAATACCAGCTTGTGAGGTTCCTGCTGTGCCTCGCGTGCAAGAAGTTAGTATGGCTTCCAGATACAATGTGGCATGCAACCATGCAACCAAAATTTTAGTGATCCTGTTTAGTTTATAAAAAAAGGTATTAATTTCACACCAGAAAGGTAGTATGTGTAAGGATAAGATTAAAATCTGAGAAAGAGGCAATCTTACTGGTCAAATAATAATTTTATTAATAACACCATACTGCCTATCCATTTGCAAGCAAGAAAAAATGCTTGTAAAGTGACACATCAGCCAAAGAACATAAGATGGGCCTCTGTACCTACACACATAACAGAGGTATGTACTGTCACTGCAGTCATGGTTAGCAATGGCATTATGTTTTAAATGTTTTACTTAATTGACACAGGCAGAAAAATGTAGTTGTACTGGGATCTTGAGTGTACAGGCATCATGTAGAAGTCCTCATTTATCTATCAATCATATGTTTTCATATAGTACTGTGTAGACCTTAGCCTGAAGTCGGGAGGACACTAGTTCCTTTGCTATTACCTAAATGGCATTATGAAGTTTTTACAAGACAGTAGAGTTAATAATTCTTGTGCTCACTGACTGTATGTGCATGTAAGCAAATATTTCAATAGAACACAGGGTACAACTGGAAATAGTTAATGGATCTCAAGGAGCAGAGCTACCTTTTGCAACAAAATATTCATCTTTGAACTTTGGAATAGGACTGTCATCCTTTTTTTTTTAATCTCAGTCTAAGTCAAAAAGAACCCTAGTTCCAAATGACCATTCTTTAATTCAACAGTAAATTCTAAAATGTTTTTATGGATACTAAAGTAAATAAGTATTTTTTTGCTATTTGCTACTTTCACAGCTGCACCATTTGACACTTGCACCCATCAGTGGCTGCAGACAGTACAATTTCTGTCACGGTGGTAACTTTAAAAGAGAAAAGCCAGCTTCAGGTCTTTGGTAGAAGAACATGACCATGCTGAGGCTAAAGTTGTGTGCTTGGTTACATCACAGGTGGTGCTGGTACAAGGGATATGGCTTATGTTACATTTCTTTTGCCTGTCCTTTCGTCCTCTTCTAGATTGTAATGAGAGATGCTGACGGCACTTTGTCCTCTTCAAGTCGCACAATTCCCTTCTTTATTCACTAGGCAATTCTGTCAGCCCTTAATTGTCTGAAAACTTCAGGATTGCTATTAAGGTTCTTCACTGAAACCTTCCCTTGGCAAGAAAAAGAGCCTCAATCTAAGAGGATCAGAAACATGTGGGAAGGCTCAGAAATAAGGTGTGGATGTCAGCACAGAGCCCAGCATTGATTTGAAATATCTGCTGACTCCCCCATTCTCACTTTTTATCCTGTGTGTCTGGCAGTAATCAGCTACAGGAACTGTAAGTGATTGTCTCTCTACCATCATACGTAGGACATTGCCACTTGTACAACTTTTCACCCAAAGAGAGGTAAGATGAGAGTAGGCAAGGTGACAGAGGCAGAGCTCAGGCTGCACTGTGCCAGAGAAATTAGGTGTAGTGCTCTGGCAAAGCTGGAGAAAATAAGCTTTGAGAGGCTCTAACAAGACCCTGATCACCCATCCAGGTATGACCAGGGCTGGACTTCTCTCCAGGGTGCTTACAAAGCCTTTTGCTGAGGCCATACTGAGGTCAGAATTCGGGCACCAGGCCAAGGCTGTGGCTTTGGGCCAAGTGGCAGTAAGTCACACTACCAGAATATTGTCAAGAGAAGTTCATTTTTAATTCCTATTTGGCACTTCATACTGGCAAAACTTCTCCTGCCCTATCAGATTTCAGTTAAATCAGGCCACAAGTTCATAAGTTATGGGAAGTGATGACTGACCCACATACTACATTATATTTGTTTTCACTGGTTACCAGACAAGAAAAGCCTTTCAGGAATTTAAAGCATGTCTTCAAATGTATCATAGATAATTGCAAATGCCAATTTTCATCCCCTGGATAAAAGCTCATGCAGGTGCGTGTCCAAATTTTAAAACCTGTGCTCTTGCAAGATTGACTGACATGAAGGCTACTTCTAAATTTTTGAACACATATTAAAAGCTGGTTAAAAACATTGCAGCCTGAGATCCTGGGAATACAGGATTGGTAAGTGAATGCTAACAATGAAGTAAAAATTACCGACATCATGTGCATAAATTCAGCATTCTTTGAAAGATACAGAGTTATTACTCAGCTGGACCTAAACCTGTAAGAAATGCTACTAAGAAAGCAAATTAAGAGAATGTTAAGAAAGACTGCATATAAGACAAGGTGAAAACCAGCTGGCCTAGCAGTTGCTAGTCAAGTGGAAAATGAAAACAGCTTAGTCAAAAAAGGCTAGGTGAGTTCACTTCAACAAACAGCTAGAAACCTAATATCCTGTTCAAAACTTGAAATCCAGCTAGCAATTTCACTATATTGTTTCTGTTGCTGCTGCTGGAATAGGAAAAGGACATGGAAGGAAGTTTGTGTGTAATTATAAGAGCCCTAAATGTGTAAATGACATGTACATTTTGAGAGCCAAAAGAAGGCAGTCATCTGACCTATTATCTGAAACCAAATGCCACATTTGTTATAATACTTACATTTGTACTTTTTATTACCTGTATTCTTCAGAGTGGTGAATGGGAAATTCCAGTACAATTTTACTGCGTTGGATAACCTTATGGATCACCTGTGGGAAAATAAGCTAATTCCAGGTAAGGGCAGCTCCCTACCTTCACAGCTTGCTCCAACTGTTTGTTCATATTGTGCAATCATCAGAAAATTCATTGAAAGCTTTGCCAGAGCTAATTTTGATTCATTCTTTTCCTCCTTGCCTCCCCATGTCCATGTAAGTGTAAACAATGTGAGCAAAATACTATTATGGCAATGAAGACAACACATACGGTTTTACTTTGCTTTCAACAACAGTTTGAGGTGTATGAATTGGGAAATGAGATCACTTGAAGAGGAGAAAGCTTTGTACCCATTAACATGTACGTAAAATGGCCAGAGAAACAGATTCTCAGGGTATAATTTCCCTTGAATTTCTGCAAACATCTGCTGTTTCAAATTATCTCTGAGCCCTGAATTTGTGATGGTTAAATATTAGTATTGATTACTATAGTCCTTGACAAGTAACAAGTGTGAGCAACCTCAAATCTGAAATATTCCTGGTGGGAACATGTAGAAACATGAAAGAAAGCCCATTTAATGATATTTCTTTATTAATAAGTTTCTTTTAGTAATGCAATAACCACTTCATTAATCAAAAGGAGATAGCATTCACACAGAAAAGGAAACCAATTTTCTGTGTCTTTTTCAGGATTTGAATTGATGGGGAATCCATCAGGATATTTTTCCAATTTTGAGGATAAGGAACAGGTAGTAAGATGGAGAAATTTAGTTACACTTCTGGCCAGCAGATACATAGGTAAGGTAAAACAAAACAAAACAAAAAAAACCCCGTTATTTATTCTGTTGTAATCCCTTCTAACTACCTGAAAAAGCAATGTGTATTGTGATCAAATTCAAGACCCTGGATTTCAGCACAGAACAGGAAAAATACCGTGCCAGAACAGACAATGGGATAATAGCACCTTTTTTAGCTGCTCTGTGACTAACATCCTGAATGAGTAGTGTGTTCTGGCTAGCACATTTGGCCTGCCTTTGAGGACTGATTTTTGTTACATTGCGGTTGTAAACCATCAGCTTGCACTAGAACATGATAATGAGACAGAAGCCTGAACCTGAATTAAGGCTAAGCGAGTGCCCTTAACCACAATACTGTAATTCACATCACCTCCCTCCCCTTTCACCTTCTTTAAATGTTGCTGCATTTCATCGAAAATAAGAGATCATTTTGAAACTACCAAAATCACATTTCCCTCATTACTAAAAAGAGATAGTATTTATACCCTATTTGTAGTTCTGGGTGCTGAACCTCCCCTGCTGCCTTAAGTGATAGGAGCAGTCTGGATCAGTGACTAATTGGTAGGATTATCTGAACGTGCAGCTCTCCAATAAATGAGGCCTCTCCTACAGATAGGTATGGATTGGAACATGTTGCTAAATGGAATTTTGAAACGTGGAATGAACCAGACCACCACGACTTTGATAATGTCTCTATGACAGTGAAAGGTAAGCGTATTTTGGAGCACTTATTAGTGTAGTAAAGTGAAACAGGTGGGTGGGGTGGGTGGAGACAGTGGAGGAAAGAAGGAGAAATGCTGGTGAAGAAATAAGCAGATATCCCTTAGAGATAAGGGATTTGAAAGGTATACCTAGTCTGTTTTGCTGAGGTCATGTTACTGACTACATTATGTTCAGTTTTTGGACATCAGTCTTAATACAGGTATAGTAAAGCAGGGAAAACAGAAGGTTCAGTTCTTTTTTTGAAAAGTAAGGTTACTGGAGGTAAGGTGGTGAAGTGTGGAGTAAGAGGAAAATTGTTCATTGACAGGTGCATACGTTGGGAACTTCCCATAAGATCTTTGGAAGAACCTTGTGAATGCAGCTGAGGTTTTGATGTTTTCCCTTGTAGTCAGTGCATAGAATTATAACATCTCCCTGTAGTTTTAGATCAAGATTCTATTTTAAGTTACCATCTGTGATACATGCATCTGCTTGTACTTCAGGATTTCTCAACTATTACGATGCTTGCTCAGAAGGATTAAGAGCAGCCAGTCCTGTTCTAAAATTTGGAGGGCCTGGGGATTCCTTCCACCCATTACCCAAGTCACCCATATGCTGGAGTCTTCTGTACCATTGCTACAATGGAACCAACTTCTTCACAGGGGAGACTGGTATAAGGCTAGACTACATCTCTCTCCATAAGAAGGTCAGTCCAGGATTTCAGCATAAGGCTATTTTTTTTTAATCAGTTCAACTGAAGTTACGTTTTATTCTGATTTAGGAAGTTGATTTCCAGATGAATGTCCACCTACAGCAGGAAGCATGGCTACCTGTTCTAACAAAGCTTTGAAGATGTTCAGTTGCAAGACTTCAAGTCATAGCAGTTTGCCCTTTGCCTCATTTGTAGGAGATTTACCTAATTCCTAGGGAGATACAAATCCTCTACTCTTTTCCATTTTATAGTCTAGGAGGAGCTCATGCAAACAGCACAAGCTGTAATGGATTAGGTAAAAATACTAATGCTATCTGGCCCTCAGCTCTTCTGGGACTCCAGGAACATGTTTTCAGAATGTGTTTATGTCTGTGTGTTATGTCAGTGTTTGCTAGTGTTTGCTCACTTTCACTAAGCAGATATGAAAAATTGTTGCAGGGAGGTGGGAGTTCTCTCTACATCTTGCAACAAGAAGTAGAAGCAATTGAACAAATTCAGAAGCTGTTTCCAAATTTTGCTTCTGTTGCCGTGTACAACGATGAAGCAGATCCAATGGTTGGATGGTCCATTCCACAACTGTGGAGAGCTGATGTGACCTACGCAGCTATGGTTGTAAAGGTAATTCAGTTTATTGATGGTCTTGTCACAGTAGGGTCTCCTGATACGTTAAGGCAGTTGCAAAAGTAGACTTACACTTCATTTTTCAGCAGCTGCAGAATAACAGATCAAAGGAGAGCTCCGTATTGATACAGCTGGGGTTTCTTTAAATAGCCTGTTTTCAGTAGATTTGTTAGTGTTAGTTTTTCTTGTCTTCTCTTCAAATAAAAGCAACTGAAAACCGTTGTATACCGTCCACCAGTTACATCCACCTGGTAAGACTATACACATCCTCTCTCTATATAATACCACTGCTATCATCTCACTATTACTAGGTGTCACGTCACTTATGTTAGACATTATTGCAAGCTTACCTATCTCATCAAGATAAAGTTCAGATAAGATAGATATCTAAAGATAGATAGAGTTTATCTATCTCATCAAGAGACTTCAGGTATAGTTAAAAAGTCCCTTGAGCTCTCAGCATAAGCCCATTCTTTGGTTGTACAAGTTCTTTTTGACTGTACATGTGGTCTTATTAATTACTGCTAGTAATTACTGCTGTGAAAAAACAGAAGTGGAGGAGAATGCTCAGCACTCCTGCCCCTGCGGGAATTGTAGCCTAGCCCCAGAGCAAGCTCAGCTCTTGCCCCTGCATAGCAGTAATTCCCACTGTAGGCTTGTGAGTCACTACCTTATACAGCATCTAGAGTCCAAGTACTCCTTTGCAAAGACTTAATTCCCAAACCTGAGAATACGTGTGTCAACCAGAAGCAAGATTCTTAGCCGCTGCTGTGAAGGCAAAGGCTTCCAGCTCCTTTAGGCTGTACAGAAGTAGTCTTCTCCAAAGCAGCAAGTCACTGACTGCATTGCAAGGAATTTGTGAGAATGAACAACAGTGTTCGTAATGACATGAAAATAAGAAGGGAGAAAAAAAAGACACATCCAATGGAAAAGTAGCACTTGGGTAGATAGGAGCTGGAGACTTCTCCTCCTCCAGGGACACAGTTATGAGAGCTTTCCAGTTTTCTGTTTGATTATGGTAGTTACGCACAATCTGGTAAATGCGGATCTTGGAGTCTCTGACGTTGCAGGAAAGCAGTGCAGCAACCAGTGAAATGCCGGGAGAAGTAATTCCATGTTACCACGAAGTGGGTTGAATGACTCACTGAAGAACAGAATCCAGGACCAGCTCACAGACACTTGTGTCATGTCTCTATAATTGGAGAACCATTTAGATTTAATTCAGATGTAAAACCAGAGTCATAATTTAATATTCAAGATGGAGGAGCCTCATTTGCAGTGCAGTAGCAAAGGAAAGTTGTTAATAATTTATGTAAGAATTTATGCAGAGTACTAGTAATAGTTGTTTCAGAGACCTTTTACTTGCAACTCTATATGGATACTTAGTGTATCACCTAAAGAATCGTTTCTCCAAGAGTTGTGAGGAACAGCTTAGTTCTTAAAACTTTCATAAATGGCAGAGTTTCAGCTCTTTTCAATATGCTCTAAAGATTTTTTTAAAAATACAGACATCGTGTGTTTGTTGGATTTTCTTCAGGATGAAGTTCCATCTTCTCTGATACTTTGCAGGTAATCATCCAGCATCAAAACCTGCTCATTTCCAAAGCCAACAACACCATCAACTACACACTGCTGAGTAATGACAATGCCTTCTTGAGCTACTATCCCCATTACTTCACACAGCGGACTCTGACGGCACGTTTTCAGATGAACAATACAAAGCCACCTCATGTCCAGATGGTGCGGAAACCAGTGCTGACTGTCATGGGCTTGCTGGCACTGCTAGGTATAGTAAGCACTGATTAGAGAGCACATCAATAACCTCTTCTACCTAGAAGCTTCCTGCCTAAGACAGATTATTCCAGCCATCTCAGCACTCATAAAGGCAGTATTTCTCCTACCCTCTGTTTACCAGCTGTGTTAAAAAAATGAATTTTCATTTCCTCTGAGAAATTAATAGCTCAGACGATGTTCTTGACAATCTGTTACCCATTTGATTTACTTTACTGCTTTGTTTTTACCCTTTATATGCCAACCACTCCTTTTTTGTTGAATGGTACTTCTCTCTTGTGCAATCACATCAGGCTGCAAATGTCTTTAAGACATCTCCACAGCTGGAAGATCCATGCCACATACTAAAGGAAGATCCTAATTCACTGTTACATGCTTAGATGTTGCTAGCATGAGCGTAAGAACTGTGGTATATGTATGCTCTCCTGTTGTAATATAAGCCTGACTGAATGCTATACCTGCTAAAATAAGCTAGAACATATAGCTAAACCTGTAGATCCCCATGTTTTGAACCTTCCTGTATCAGAAGCTGATACGGGGCTGACTAGCAGTGATGCTTACAGAGTTGTCACATTTTTTTTAAGGAGAAAAGCAGATTTTTGCAGAAGTGAAGAGC